>NW_026623578.1:615687-665325 GCF_030028575.1 Malurus melanocephalus | reverse complement strand
CTAAAAAAAAACCCAACAAAAAACCAACCCAAGTTCCTTTTTACACTGAATGAACTCTAAAGACCTGGCACATCTCAGACACAAGGACTTGTCCAAGTGTCTCAGCTGAAATCTCTTCCCTTTCCAGTGCTGCAGCACTGCCCATGCCAGCAAGGCCTTGTCTTCCAGCTCAGCACAGACAGCCCCTCAATGGCCTGTGCATGCACAGTCTGGAATCCTTCCAGAGAAAAAGAGATCTGTATATGTTACTGTGCTCACACAGCTCCGTCATGGTGCTCCTGTCAGAGCCAGGGATGCCAAAGCTGAAGTGCTGGATGCCAGCCACTGTCAGTTCTGGTCCACAATGAATTAAAACAGGAATGCCACAGAGCTCATGACTACCTATTATTCTCCTCAGCACTTGATAACAATCCAGATCTTTSAGAGCTCCCAAACACACACAGCACTGGGAAAGCAGCAGGCAGGTATTTTTATGTTTGACAGTTTGCTCTGCTTGACAATCAGGTGCCATCAAGGCTTGCAGCAACTCCTTGGCATCCTTCTCAGCGATTCCACCAYGGAGCTCTGGGAATGTTTCTGCCATGTGCCATTGGAGAGTGCCTCTAGATCTGTGAATAACTATTCAAAGCCATTCTTTTGGCTTTGCYATGACTTTTGGGTGCCTTTCAAGAAAAACAAAAGATTTTCTTCAAAGCAATATAAATCTGCTCTTTCACTACAATTAACTGTACTTTGCATGGAASTGAAACAAAACTACAGAACAGAGACAGAAAACACCATAGTTTTGATCTTGCAAGCTTTTAACTGTATTTGTAGTGAAAAGCTAGATTTCTGATTTGCCTTGATTATCCYAAGAAGGGATTGCACAGGTTGGTTACACCTCYGTGATGATGTATTATCTAGTATTTAARAAGAATTCAAAACAAGATARGGRMGGCCASCATGTAACTTTAAGGYTGTTAGTATGTAGTTTTAGTATCATGCACTGGGGAAAAACAGAGCAGGAGRGTGAGGAGATGTAAGAAGAAAAATGGAGACCCAAAGATCACAGTAAGGAGAAGATGGGATTGGCTTGCAGTGCTTTTGGCTTTCAGCACAGTCTAAACCACCACATTTTCTGGTGCATTGGCCGGGAAATTGGGAAAAATCAGGTTTTAAACCCATGACACTGTGGCAAAGGCACTCAACCCCAGCCATGCCATGTCCTCTCTCCATCTTCATGATGGCAGCCTTGCACTGTTCCCAGGGACAGAGTTACTAAACTAAAAGGAGAAGAATATTTTTTTTAAGCCTTMTGGCCTCTGAGCAGGCTGTCCGAATCTGGCGCTGGTTTTCTCTGTGGCCAGCGTGCTCAAAGATTAGGAGCATATGGAAACCGAATTTCATTTTAGCTCCAGTGGTGGGAGCTTGGAGTGAGAACTTTGGTGAAACATCTTTGTGACAATCATTAATGGGCTTCAGTCTCCAGGAGAAAAACAGTAATATCTTTAGCATTTAARCCAGTTAGACAGAAACAGGTAAACAGTTTTGAGAATAAACCCATCTATTCCATACAGGAATTATGAGAAAAATCTGTTAAAAAATACTGAATTGAATTTTTTTTTTTAATTACTGGTTTTCCTGTAAACATGCCTGCCCAGCTCCCAGTACAGTGACAGCAGTGTGAGCTCCTGGGTGGAGGACAGGGCTGTACAGCTTTATCCAGCCCCAGACTTTGCTGGAAGGTAGGAACTTCCCTTTGGGTGGCTGTGAAAAGGCCTTGTCTCCCTGATTTACACAGGTATGGTGTGAATGGCTCAGAGACTGAGGCCTGCTCAGCCAAACACCCATGTGTGCATGAAATTAGAATGTCAACATTTGATTCATGCTGCCAGGCGGTGACTGTGAAACAAATTATGTCAGTGGGTGGCAATTGCAATATTAGTCTAAGCAGATAACATTTAGCTAAAAGGAGGGGCTCAGTTCACATTCTTCGCCCTAGTGTTTTAATATGTCAACATCACTAGACTTAGAAGACCTGGAATTTTATGAGAATGGAAAAAAATATGGAGACAAAGATATTATGGGTGGAAAGAGGGTTTATGATAAAGCACAAGCAGCACAATCCAAATAAAGGTTCAGCAATTTCATTACTGCTCTCTTCCCACATACCTTCATTAGGCACAGTTCAGTCTTAAAATTTTGTCACCCCCCTCCACCCCAACCTACCCCCATTTAATGATTTTAAGAACAGTGACCAAACAGAGCAGAATGAAATTACAAACAGCATCACCTACTTATGTAAAAAACCTTCCTCTTTAAGGAAAAATGCCATTTACTAATTAATTTTTTATTAAAAAAGACTTGGAAATGTTTGGCTTGAGCAACCAAACTTTTGAACACATGAAAATTAGGCTCTAAGTCTGGCTTCTTTTCAATACAAAGAAATACAAATTAGTTTTTTAGAAGACAGAAAAAACTCCAGGTTTTTCTAAGTTGCCCCTAGCATTTTCAAGTGCATTCCCATGAAATCAACAGTTTTTCAGATGTGAAGTCAAAATTTTGTAGTAAAATTGATTTTAGAAAAAGAACCAAGATATATTTGAAAGCAATCCAGGATACTTAAAAGTAATTGGGTTTATTACAGAATTAGTGAAGAAATACACAAACCTCACCATGCTCTAAAGATAAAAGATATCCTAAGAAACAAAAATAGGTTTGTTTGGTTTTTTTCTGGCTCTCATTTAATTATCAAAAATTCTTTATCAGAAAACAATATTACCACAGAAGCCATCATAATCTGAGCTCCATGTTTTCTCTGCCTTGTTTTAACTGGCAAAACGGCAGAATAACAATTTAAAGTTTTATTCCATAGCAAACACCCATGTTGTAAAAGTTAATACTGTGAAAAATCTTACTTGTAACTGTGAAATGTTTATAGAAGCAGCCACTCATTCTGTTGCAGAACTAAGGATCAGCAATCACCTTTCTTGTTAATGTATAGAAATACAGAGTTTTTAGGTGATTCTGCCAAACACCAAATTATCAACTTGACCTTCCAGTTTAAAAAGGCTGGCTTTATCAGAAAGTAATTAAAAGGGAAATGGATGGCAGCCAGGTCCCCTGCCCATCAGCCCTGCTGTGTATTCCTGAGCAGTGACACCCCTGTCCTTGTGCCACCCCTGCCCAGAGCAGGGCTTAGCCACACCCAGCTCAGCCTGGCTCTCACTGCAGGCAAGGAAAATTTCAGCACTGGGTCAAATTCTCACYGCCTTCCTCACCTGAGAAATTCCACTGAAGGGCATGAGCCAAATTAATCACATCCATAACTCCATAGTCTTCATTAAACACCAGTTTGGTTCAATAGGACTTTTCAGTACACCATGGACTTCAACGGAGCAAGATGTAATGAAAACCCAGATCATTTACTCAGCAGACTTTGCAAAGATTMATTTAAACTTCAGAAAACACACATTGCAGTAACACACACGTGTGTGTGTGGCCCAGCTCTCACTTTACAAGCTCAAAACTCAAACTGTGTTGCCAGTGCAGTGTAACAGAGATATCCAGAGCCCTGTAAAGTCCTTATTGTGCTTCTCCAGTCAAGAGTCTTTAAAAGAATAGGTTTATATGAAGGGACTATAAAGATTCAGACCATGATATTTAACTACTTGGGAAAAAAACAGGCAGAAAATGCAGATAAAATTGACTCTTAATTCAATTACATTTGTTGTATTTTTAATAGATGTCATACTGTGACCTTTGCAAATTAAAAAAGAAAAAGGGAAAAATTTACAGTAGGAGATTGCAATTTTTGTATTGCTTCACCTGCTTCAGGACATGCATTTTTGGAATCTTCAAAAGGGAAGATTTCACATTCAAATCTTTCAGAATTGTCCAAATCGGCAAAAAATGTTCAAAAGTGCTGGTTTTTTTTCTCTGTGATATAAACTATTGCATTTCCAAAACCTTCATTAAAAAAAAAATCTGCTTGCATTAGAAGTTACATCTTTGCCAACAAACAAACAAACAAAACAATGGAAATGTCTGTCTCCAGTTCAGCACACTCMCCTCTCCATCCCCTCACCCAGTAATTAATAAGGTTATAATAAGCCAAATAAAACTGAAGAAAAAATATTACAAAAAACTGGGAATTGAAAACTTTTTGTCTCTTTGGACTACTTTATGTGGAGGAAAAATGTCCGGGGAGAGCACTGTAGCTCATTTTAAGAGCTCAGCTATTCACCCTGTATAGAAAAGTGTAAACTATCAAACTTCTCCAAAGGTAATTTGGTAACAGGGCTTACAAAGAGGAAAGCAGAAAAGACAGCGCTAAGACTGCAGGAAAGATTCTTTCTTTATGGTGTAGTGACAGCCTTGTAACTTCTCCATTATGATGAGAACCACAGCATAAAGATTGCATTATCATCTGTGGTTAACTGTCAAATGCATTTGAATGCTTTATTTGGGAGAGCTAAGTTAAAGACAAAACAATCCTTCTCTTTCTTAATCTATCCATCTCTGAGAATGTAAATACAGCTCATACTTGTGYGTCAGAGTGTGGGGAGTTGACTGTRTTCTTTCAGCTTCATGTAGATTCCTGAAGATCAGAGAGCTGAGTAAACAATATTTTGATGTAAACAGATTATCAACATGAGAGGAATGACCGTCTGGTCACCTGTGGGGGTTTATTCACTTAACACTTCCACCCCATAAAGACAATTGTGTGCAATCAATGCATATAGGGCCTTTCACTGGGTTGCTAAGTGATATGTAGTGTCAACAGAAAAATGCATGATATACAGAAGGGCTGCTCAACAGCCAGGGGAAAACAACACACATGGATGATATTTTAAACTTAATTCAGTGTGTTATGAAGATTGTGACAGGCACAGTGGCTGACCAGAAAGCACTTCAAAAAATTTGACTTTATAAAGTTGGATCTCCCACGTGTGTAAAGAGTTTAATTTGGTAACAAGTGAATCACAGTGCAGAGCTGTAGCTGGTTCAAATAGGAAAAGCCAACCCAGCAGGGAAGTACTGAATATTCATTCACTGGAAGGCACAGCAGTCATTTTACAATCCAGGCTTCAATATATGAGCAGATCATTTGTCTAAGATTGTATATGCATTCTCTCATTTTCCTCATCTCTGGAAACTATTTTAGTAAAAGCCCAGAAGCTGTTTTCAACAGTTTCTTCAGAATTTCTAAAGAAAGGGAAGAAAGTTGAATAGCATCACATTGCCCCATACAACCATGAAAACCTGTTTTGTGGGACATTCTTGAAACCAACCCAGAAAGAAACCCTTAAGAGGTTTTGTATTTATTTACCCATTCTCTCCTCACCACCCACTTGATAGGTTTTATATTCAAATGCAAAATATATCTGCCTTTGTTCTAAGGATTCAATCTGATTTTGATCTGATTTACAGAACAAATCCTGAGAAATCCAATCTTTTGCCAAATTTTATTTTTCTAATAGCTGCACAGAGCAAACAGAAAACCTCCAATCCCACGAGATTCTCTAAATCACTTGCCATGATAGTGCAGCCTACTGTCATATTCAAAGATTCCTCAGAGACCATAAAGCTCTGACCAAACACTTTGCTTGCTGGATCATTAAAGTTATTTTCTGCAGAGTTCCCAAACTTGCAAAATATTTTTTTTACAAGATGTCAGATATTTCTGTGTTTCCCAGGCTGGTCCTAACAGTACATGGGCAAAATGAGGATCTGTGGCGACAAAAGTGGTAACTCATATGTATAAGACAGGTTTGTAAATCCCTGAGCTTTCAAAAAGATMATTTTTGTTAATATACAGAGCTTTTTTTCTTTGAAGGATTTTGTATTTAACATATCCCAGAAGAAGTTYCATAAACAGGAAAACATTTTATTGAGGAAACCTCTCCCAAAAGGCTGCTKAGGTTCAGGCCAATGAAGGTTGTTACCAGAGTTTCTGAGCTACAGGTAAGCGGATGTGACCTCTTCAGGAGACTCAGCTTCCCAATAGCACCTGCAGCCTTCAGCCCAGGACACACAGAGCAAAGAAAATACAGAGAAGTCCTGCAACTGGAAGGCAGAAAAGTACAGACTAGAAAGGAATCAACTTGTTCAAGAAAATGAGAATTAGGTTCTGAATTGTTTCACTAAATCATTTCCTAAACCAGTCAAGTTGCTGGATTTCTAAATTGAAAACATAAATCAATGAAAAGAAGTTTGGAACTCTAATTTTGGAAATGTACTTATGTGGGGTATGTGACAATTTTGGGACAGTAAAAATTAAGTTCTTTGTACAATCAGCTTATAATTGAATCTGAATTAATAAGCTGGATCTCATTCCTAGCAAAAATAACTGAGAACATTATTTCTTTTAACAATAATGTGTAATTACTAGAATCAAAATAATTCAATAGTTTATCAATAATAATAAAATCAAACTGCTTAAGTCAAGAACAGAATTTTATGTTCATCCCCAATGAACTATCAGRTTGCTTGGAAAATAACTACAAAAAGATTTGTCTACCATGTAGAGAATTCCCACTCTTGTCAGAAAAACTCACTATAAAAACTAAAATTAGAATATCCCCTTTATACACTGGTAAAAGTATCACCCAGTCAGCCTGCACTCTCCTCCCATATACTGTGCTATTTTTCAGTAAAATTTTTATGAAGTAACAGGGCAAAAGAGAAAAAGGCACAAGCCACAAGTAGAGCAAAGCTTTGATGCCATTCACAGCAGTCAGTGTGGCATRGCAAACACAGCGCTGCTCCTGTGAAAGAATGAAGAAMAYGGGACTGAGCACAGATTCTGCTTAKGAGCCACACGCAGCCTGTGGAASCATCTCGCAGGCTGGCAGCAAAGTAAATTCTTCTAAGGACAAACTCTTCCACTACCTGGAGCTGTGCAAGGAGTGTAAAACCCCAGTCTGGATTTTGCTGGTTCCAGAATCCTTGGGCTGTGTGACCCGAAGACAACATAGGTTCCTGTGTCTTTATGCCCATTCTTCTCTAATAATAAGTCATAAATCAGAGCTGCTGGAAGAGGTGGCTCTGGGTGACATCAAGGACAGAATAATTTAGGAATAAACTTGCTATATCTTTAGCTCAGTCAGTGTTGGGATGRAACAGTTTTACTTGGCTTACAACAATAGTCTGTGCAAAATTAGAAACTAGTGTCAGATGACACATTTCAAGCATTGTTTTAGAAGTCTGTGTCTAAGACTGGCTTCACTACACAACTCTTAGTCTTGGAGCTCAGTATTTAAAGCTGCACGTGAACCCTTGATGGGTGTGTGCCAGGAGGGCAATGGCACCTGTCCTGGAGCAGCAGTGCTGGGGTAACAGGAGCAGGCAGTGATTGTCCCTCGGTACTGGGCACTGGTGAGGCCACAGCCACTTTGTCCAGTTTGGGCCCCTCAGTTCAGAATGGGCACTGAGGGGCTGGAGCCTGAACAGAGAAGGGCCATGGAGCTGGGAAAGGATCTGGAGCACAAGTCTGGTGAGGACTGGCTGAGGGTATTTAGTCTAGAGAAAATGAAGCCTAATGGGATKCTTATCACTCTCCAGCTCCTGAAATRAGGATGGAGCCAGGTGGGGGTTGGTTTTTCTCCCAAGTAGATGAGGGGCCATGGTATAATGGGGGGGCTTGTCACTGCTCTGTTAATGCTTSGACTTGATGATCTCAGAGGACTTTTCCCACCTAAATGATTCTGTAGTTCCAAGGACTTGGGTCTGGCTTTAACAATAGATGTTTTGCTTTTGGTTAAACAAAACTACAATGGATCTAAAGTTAAACATTTATTTGGTCTTTTATTTCCTAAATCAGCATGTTGTTATTTTGAACACCTAAGTGTAGGCAATTGCAGGGTCAAGTACCACTCCACACAGGTGCTCCTTCTGTGAGACTGCCCCRTTATTAAAGGTAACCTCAGCAACACCAATTCTGAACTGTCTTCCTCCTCCCAATCTGAACTGGGGAAAAGAATGAGAAATATTCCTGTTAAGAGTCTCTAGAGGCTTGTTCCAAGCAGCTTGTTCTTTCTAACACAGAACATGTCTGATACAGCCYCAGGATCCCCAGGACTCAAAGAGCAGAAGCTGTGATTCTCATGGAGTTTGTTCACCTGGAAAGGTCTGCCAAGAAAGGCAGGCTGCTGCTGTGACTGTGGCAGTGACTCTGCTCCTGCATGGCACGTGCACTGGGTCTCACCAGTACCTGGACCACTGCTCTTTTCAATTCCGTTTTGAAGCATTTTTGGACAAGGCTGCTCACAGAGTGGAGGATGGTTTTCAGCACCACTGCAGTCAGGCATTTCTGCTTTAGAAGGCAACATTAAACCTTGGAGCTCCTGCACCCATCCCCCCCATCCTCTTAACATGCAAGGCAAATGGATTGCTACAGCTCTAAGGAGCAGCCCCCAACCCATAAGGGAGCTCTAGCACCCAGCTGCCTGGAGGAAATATCCCAGAAAGAGAATGGGAGTTTTGTCTGTTTGCATCTAACAGGAATACAGCAATAAAATACTCCTTTTACCTTAAAGCTCTGATGCTATTAAGATCAGACTGTCTGAAATACCACACCAAAATCAACAATATCGGTGGACAATTCTTCTAGACAACAGAGAATACTTCAACTTGAGCTAAATGGACAGGTAGTCTGAAAAGCTGGAGTAGAAATCTTGGCCCCTGTAACTGTTGTTAGGATTGACTGCAGCTAGTCAATACTGGAAAGTAAGCAGCAAGGGCTTAAGCAGAGGGATATCTCGGGGGAACACTCGACCAGCACTAGATTACTGCAACCAGTCTTKGAGAAATCTATCCTCCAAACATTCTCAAACTCCCTGTCACTGGAAACAAAGGAAATGTTTGCTTCTAATTTCTGAGTCTATGGACAGATGAAAGAACTGTACAAGTGTGTTTCAACAACACTGAAAAGCTTTTCCATGTRAAGTAGCCAATTTACTGTTATGGTTACACTTAAGTCAATTAAAATGTTTTATTTGCAAGGATTTGAATCTCTTACCTTCATTAACATTTAACAGTAAATGGGAGAAAAAAGGTAAATAAAATATTATCTGGCTTTTTAAAGGTCATTGCAGCTTGAGCATTATGAAAAGCCAGGTAACAACAYAGAATGTGCCCCTTTGGGTGGATTTAATACAAGCAGCCAGTGCAGAACAGGATCAAATAGAAGAGAGCAAACACCAAGTCAGTGGCTGAGAGTCCGTAATGCTCGTGTTTAATACATGCTTAATTACAGCCACCCTTTGTTCATCTGACTTGAGATAATTTTCCTTTTTGCTCAAGCCTCCCATCATAAATCACCCTCATCACAGAGCATTTAACTGATGCACCTCTTCTTAGCACCTGCTTYTAAACAACCCTAGGCTAGCAATCCAAACTGATGAAGTGACATACCTAATACTTTGCATGCCTTCACCACGGAATAGTCAGCAAGGTTCTGGAATCTGGGTCCTACCTAGGCTGGAGGGTGTGTAAGAGGGCAACCCCTCCACTGYAATTATGGAGTTATTGCAGCGCCTTACTTCAAGAGCTTTTATATTCCTGTTTATTGAAAAGAATAACATGGTATTCAAAACTCATTACCACAAACCTCTTTCAAATGAAGATTTTTATTATTTGTAAATAGATATAAAACTAATGATGCAGGAAAACCCTGAGTTTTTAATATATATAAAAAAAAAATTAGACCAGAAAAGTAAGAAATATTTGTGCTCCTGTGGGCAAACATTTATTCAAACACACAGTTTACATTAAGCTTGCTTCTTTCCATTTTACTACATCCCTCACTGCTGATACTAATAGGAAAATAGAAASTCCCCACAAACCACAGAACTTTCACAGCAAAACACCACTTAGTACAATATACAGTTATTTTCCATCATATCWTTGTCCGTGGTAAACAAACTCTCTTCAATGCAAAACTGCAAATGAAAGCTCTCAACAACTCAGTCCTTGTCTAACATGAGGGTTCTAATGYTGCAAATGTCCACTCAATGCACACTGAAAACGAAACCCCAGTCCCCACAGCCAGAGGATAAGAGACTAAAAAGCCTTAAAACAGCAGCATCTGAGAAACTTTCCCAAAGAGTTGACATCATCAGTCAAGAGYCCTGCAAGCAACTGAACAGCTCAAATCTCATCACTCTCATCAAGGAACACAAGCTGCAATGAAATCTCCAGAGCTCCAAGGCAAGTGCAGGCTAACCAGATTTACACATGGGTGTATACTAAAGCTTTAATGAATATTTAGCTAATGACAAATTGCTCTGCCTAAATTAAATTTTCATAACCATGAAAATTTCAAGAGGATTTCTTTCATTTTCAAGAAAATGAAAACTCCCAGAAAATGTTAAATGCCTTAAGGTTTTGGAATGGATACTTCAAATGGTTTTATTGGGCAGYGATTCAGTGATTAAAACAAAAAGATGATTTCAATATTCTTTCTTTGTGTAGTTCTTCTCCTTGGCTATCTTTTTTTCACATGGGTGCTTCAACCACTTTGTATTTCTTGTGGCGTAAGCAAGTGCTTTTGCTTCTCCAAGGAAAAAAATTCAATGTTTGTCCTTATTTCTATGGCAATTGTGCACATAATAAGCCAGTAATTCAGGAAGCAGGACTCATAGACATGGGATTGAAAACACAATCTGAATCTTGTAATCAAATCTGAAGCCTTCCAATTAAAACCCTCCTCTATCAGCAGGATAGCACAGATTACACTATTAAAATAAACAGATCTGCATGGCATCCTATATAGCAAAATATGCAAGATAATGTAATGAAATGGYACCACTCATGCAAAGTAAGCCTATCAGTGAGGAAAGCTGCAGCAGCGTCAGAACAACCAGGAGGATGCYGAGCAATGCCCGAGGTCCCACATCCCACTGGGTCAGGGTGAACACTCCCATGGGTGAGAGAGGGGCACCTGCCCCGAGAGCTGCTCATTTGCTCAAGAGCTGAATTCAATTGCTTTAACAGAGAGCAAGACCTGGATGTTTCAGTTAAGTTGAAGGTCACTTGCTAGAATCAAGTTACAAGAGGTTCAGRACACCACAAAACTGTTGCTGAGGTAAAAAACAAGATCCAAGTTACCATGACTGAGATATAGACTCCATCTGATACAACAGTGATTGTCACCACCACAGAATGCACTGAAATGTGACTTTGAGAACAAATGAGGCAGGAATGTTCTCAGCTACTTCCACAGAAAACCATTCTAAAACTGTACTTCACAAACAGCTGCTGGAAGATGTTATCCAAGAGTGCTGTAAGAAYTGCCTCAAGCAAGGGTGACCATTACATTGAGCCCACTCTTGGTAGGGTGGGGAACACAAATGAAATATTTTCTTCCTTTCTGCTGCTACCYACAGAATGTAAAACATACAGAAAATCTGGAGGTGAGGTTTTAATTGCTTATTTAGGAATAGCTRGTAATTAACTTACATARATGTAGTTTTCTGTATGACCCGGTTACCAAGCAACAGGAAAAGTAACAATACAAAAGTGTGATAATAAAGCCTTTCTTTTTCTTTTTTTTTTTTTTTTTTAAATACAGAAATTTTGTTTTCAAGCTAATCATTATTTCTTACTCTATGCATAAATTTATAACAGTCGCATACTGGAAGGACCTGGACCAAAAAAGGAAATGTAGCTAACTTTAAATAGATGGAATAGTTGGGAGCAGCATCAGGCTACATCTTAATGTGGTGTGCTGTTCAGTGTGGCCATCAAAATCTTGCCCATGTTTTGCCAGGGTGGAATACACTCACAGAGGAGAAACACCAGGAGCTACATTACTCCTTTGCTAACAGACATAACCATGACCAAGTGCCAAAAAGTTTTGAACTCAAGTGATACACATTAATAGAGACTTGAGGGAAAGTATGAACAATAATATTTTTCTCTGTAGTTATTAGGACTCTGGTCTGTTTTGCCTGCCCATGTCCATCCCCTGCCTCAGCACTCAGAGCACACACAATCACCTTGTCCTTCAGTACACAGACAGGTGAGTTCAGGTTGGCTCAGAAAACAACTCCTTGACAGCCAAATCCAGAATTCTGAGCACCACTGAAAGACTGGGGAAGAAACATCACTCTGGCACAGAAACATCTGCAAATACATTTCATACTGAGTGTGGGAAGGTTTACACAGCCCTTAGGAGRTGTTTTCTACTCTTTAATTTGAGGAGCTCTTTCTCAAGAGCTTTGCTATTAAAGGAACCAATTCCCAGCTTTCATGTGCTATGTCTTTAACAAGATGGGCCTAATCAAGTCTTCAAACATAAGAAAGATCAAAGCCTGTATCTGTAATAAAACAAACGATATGTGTCTGGCATGTATTGACAAGGCTGCATGGCTGTGGCTGTTCARCCTCATTATTACTGACATTCATCACACAAAAATCTGCATGGCATAATAGAAGTTCTCTAACTTTCTAGCAAAAATAATGTCAAACAGCAATAACGCTTGTCTTGACCTAAGTTTTACCTTCTTGATACCTGCAGTGGTTTGCAAGCTCAAACAACACAGCAGCACTTAGAAAAAATTAAGCCTGTCATTAGCACACAGTAAATTTGAAGAACAATAATTTTATGAAAAAAACTTTAACTATTCATTGACACGAACACAACACAGAAGGGCTGTACAGCTCCCTGATGGACCCTTTAAAATGCCTGCTGAACATCAGTTAAGCCTGATTCCCCCCCTTGAGGTATGCCACAGTTACTGGGGCATTTTCTAGATAGGCTTGTCTGGGGTTTGAACTTAATTGAGCAGAATATTAGCTGAGAGATCTGATTCTCCTCTTCTCTGACTAATCAACAAGGCTGTGCCCCAATTAAAGGAGCCAGCACAATCTCCTACATTGCCTGGTACATTCAGTGGCAATGATTTTATCCTTTCACTTCCTCCTTGTAACTGCTCAGTCTGTGTTTGTGCAACAGTTCTTTGGGCTTGCAGTACACAGAGTAGAAGCTTCAATCATCAATTTTTCTTAACTTTAAAATAATGTCTATAATAGAAAAAAATTTAAAAATACTTTATCAAATTTATAATTAATAAAATCCATTTTAATCTACTTTAAAATAAACGCTTTTCAAGTCACAAAATACAAATAATAACTATGCAAACTTTTTTAAAATCACACTTCCCCATCACACTAATTTGCAAAATTTGAGTCTCAATTTGGCACAATTGTATTTTACTTTTAAGCTCATCCTAGAGGACTTAAATTCTTTCCAGAAGTCTTTCACAGAAAATACATCACCACTTTTCCCCCAAACATGATACAAACCAGGACCTACTACATTTATTTGACTAAAGACACTAAAAACACTGAAGACATAAAGACACTGCCTTATGAATGTAGGTGTTCCTTTGAAAACAGGAGAAACCTGAAAAATAAAACCATTGCCACCCAAACACTCTCTCTGATATTCCAAGAAAGCCCTGCAGAGCTGAAATGACTCTGCTGTTTGCTCAAGGTGACCACAGCAGCAGYTCCAGTTCCTGGTATTCAGCAAAGGTCCCCACTGTGTCTCCCACTGAAGATGGACTCTAAAGTCAGAAATTTGTTGACTCGGGATTGTGAATTGCAGTATTTGTGTGCTGTATTTTGTCTACCAGAGATCAGAGTATTAGTGTCAGACAAATGAGAAAATGAATGGAGAAAATGTATTCAAGGTAAAAGCTAACAGSGAATGATTGCACAGATCCAGCACTTAAAGACATTGTGAGCTTCGCAGAAGGAAACAGGCACTTCAATAGGAGTTTTACTGGTGCTTTGCATTTCAATTGTGTCACCCTCTCCTAATTGTTCTAATGTCAACACTGTCTTATGCTGTTTCTGAATAGTCAGTCTTTTCTAGATAAAATAACAAGGTTACCACTTCATCCCACACACACGGTACAACTGCATAGCCATTTGTTAGGTCCTGCCTTAAAGCCAATTCAACCTTTTTCTATGATCTCTTTTCAGAAGTGTCAAAGTTCTAGCAATCTAACTTTTTGCAGTTTCTTTTAACAGCATAATCTGGCTTTTATGGCAAACTAGCTGTCCACGGGTAATAAGAGCCTTTGCTCCTCAAATGTACTGTATCTGCCCTGCTAATTATCTGTCAAAATCTATATGGAGTGGACAGAAACCAGACTGTCAAAGGGAATTGATGCAATCTATTATTTTCAAATTTCTTACTGTGTGTCATACATCAAGACATACCTTATTCTGGGACATCAAAAAGTGCTGGCACAGGAGCAATCCGAGGCAATGCCTCTGAGAGACTTTGAAAGCTTTCTATGCTGGACAGACCCTATTTAGCCAGCGAGTGAGAATAATTCAACAGGAATTTTTGGGAACATTTATACACAGTATTTTCACACRTCCTGGTATGTCTGTATCAGTGATTATTCCATTATTTATTTATTTGCTTTTGCTTTCACAGTTCCTTTCCAAACCACATTAAGAAGAGTTATCCAGATAAGGCTCAGCTATTTCTTACTTACTGACAACTCACGGAGATGCCGGCCAGAAATGAGGTGTAGCAACCCTCAGTCTAGTGCAGTCACCATTTCCAGGGAGCAAGCCAACTGGGAAGGAAAAATGGAAGACTAAAATTAAACATGTCTTTTACCACAGAAGAACTAAGTGTAATTTCCAACCAAGGTTTTTTTGTCACATTTTAGTAGCAGATGACAAAAGAATCCTGTCAGCACTTCAGACTCAAGGAAGGGAGGGAACAGAGCAAACCTGGGTTACAAGGCAGTTGTGAATTTTTATACAAATTCTTTCACATTACCTAAATAAGGTATTTCAGTGTGCCCACTCTCTAGCTCTTTGCAGAGTGAGCAATGTGCACTTCAGAAAACAAAGAAAACCCCAGTTCAGATCAAGARGAACAAGAAGTATGAAATTCAAGTGCTGAAAAGGGCAGGGCTCTCTGTATGTTTTGGAGTTCCATAATTCTGGAGTGAAACAGACAGGAGTAACATTATTATTATTATTAGGTAGTAAAATCATAATTACACGATTACACTTACCTAAAAGTGACTTTAAAAAAAATTACCATATATCTGGCAACTTTTGAAAGTGATAAATCATAGGGAATCAGGTGAGAAAGCTGGCTCACAGACCAGAGCAAGAACAAGGCAGCCATGGTCCAAATCCCATGGGCATCATGATGACGATTGTTTTCTCTCTCCCTCCACCACTGAAGTAATTATTTTCTAAGGAAAGCAATTGTGAGGTTTTTGGTGGTGTTTTTTTTTTTTTTTTTTTTTTTTTTTTTTTTTTTTTTTTTTTTTGTTTGATTTTGTTTTGTTGTTGTTGTTAGAGAAACTACCCTTTGACATCTAAATATACAGTGTAAACTATTCTAAGCATCCCTCCTTACTACAAAAACCCCACCTGCTTTACACTCTGAATACAAACTCCCTTTGTGCTCGAATTCAGTAAAGCAGAAGAGTATCAAGGACAGCCATCAATTTCAGACACAGCCCTCTCGACTGTGGAAAGCTTTGCTACCTGACTTGGAGCTTTACTGAGGAGCAGCTCAGGGCTCTGCTCTCCTAAAGCAGGCAATCTTCAGGATCCGGCCCACTCATGCATAGCTGAAATGTGGATTCACTACTTCTCCTGCCTCATTTTGCTGTTTACTCTCACATCCTGAGAAAGTAAGAATTTTTAAAAAGAAACAGCAGCAAATTAAATAAATGTTACCTCAAGCAAATAAAGATCCTAGTTTTCTTTGACTTCAGAATATTGACAGTCACCTGGACTCGAGATTCATTTTAAGAGAAATGATGAGAATTTGCTGTAGGTATGTAATTTGCCGCTCTTGCTAGAAGAGTTTACACAAACAAATTTCAAAGCTTGACTGGAGAGCTGGTCAGCATATCATTCTGGTCAATTATTTGCCATGCTAGAAATGCATCAGGATAATGACACAGGGAGGGATTGTAAGGCAATATTGTTCCCCAGAAGCCTTTGTCTAACAAGGTAATTTATGACTTGTTCTGGAATCCAGTCTTTACAAAACCATAAATTCACACTTGTATTCAACTTCAAAGGGACCATTATCAGTAAAGGTGGCAGAAGGCATCAGACTGCTGCGAGCTAGATAAACAGATAAGTGAGACTTTCATGGTTTTCTCCTCTAGGTCTACTTGCAGGACAAAGGTACGTAAAGGTGCAGCTGCCCCTCGGCATTTGGCCCTGCTATTTGCAAAGTTCACCACTGAATGTGCTACTTCCCTTTTACAAGGTGAGGAAAATCTTACTCACTCAAGTGCAAAAACTCACAGCACTAGCAGAAAGCTCTTTCAAGAGCCTGACAAAGCTTACCTGGAAGCTGGTGCTTTCCTGTGAACACAATGACATGTAAAATAAAAACAAAGACGAAACAACAAATCCCCAAGAATCAGTGCTTTGTATCCAGAATAAAATAAAATGAAGGCCCTGCAGAGCAGCAATGTTTAACTGATATGTGTGTGTCCACAGCTGTAAACCTTCCTGGGGCTCTTGCAGTGGGCTCTCTCTGCTGTCCTGGATGAGCAGTACATGCATTTGCAYTGGTGTTCCCAAATTGGGCTGAACCCCTTCCCTGATCAGGGCCTCTGGAGGGAGTGCTGCCTGCAAAAAAAGGGCCAGATTTATACTCTGCCTTTCAAACAAAAACCTACCAATTTTGAGACAGTCATTCTTGTCACACTGGAAATTCACAGCCCCATGAGTTTGAAAACAATACTTGAATAATCCCATTTTACTGGAGCAACAAAAGGGTGATAGGGAAAGCAGGCAGCTGTCCCAGGTGATTAACTGTTCTGGATGCCACCAAAGGGCCTGATTAACCACACAGACAGCATGGGTTAAATCGGGAGCTCTTGACAGAGAGCAGCACTTCAGAAACATTCCCTTGCTGACGGGGAAAACTGACATCTACCCTTCCATCTCTCCAGGAGAGATTAATTAGTTAATGTTTGCACACTTACGAAGATCTAAAGAGCCGAGTGTAAGCATGGGTGCTGACCAGAATCACTTCTAATTGAYGTGCTGGAAGTGAACATGGCATTGCTATGGAAAGGTGTGAGGGGACAGAACAAATGGCCCTTTCCTGGCCCAATTCTCCAGCAGTGACAGTGCTCGCTGGTAGAGGACCTGGGAACAGAAGCTGGGCAGTACAGCCAGCAGAGGAGATGAGGAACAGCACACAGGGAGGGATTCAACTGAGTGCTGCCAACCCAGACAACACAAATTCACGCAGACAGAGAGTTCTCTCCAGGTACTCTCCTGCTGAGGCCATWAATCTGCTGTGTTTTCAATCCAGCTTCATGCAGAACTATCTTCTGATTGAAATTCAGCCCTCTGGGATGAGACTGAAGGAGTTTTGCCCATTTAAATTGTCTGTACTTATACTGAAAAAAATTTAGGCTACTAATTTTGTATCCCTGGCAGATAAAAGTGCCTAGCAAAAATACTATATGTAATAATACTGTTGATGGATTCTACCTGAAGYTGTAGATGACAGTTCAGTACAAGCAGCATTAGCTAAGCTCTGGGTCTAGAAACAAGCCCTTAACTTTATTCATGCTCTAACTTGGTGTTTGTAGTTGAAGTTATTAAGACAYCAGTGGCAGAATTAGCTGGTGCTCTCCAGATGCTTCATTGGCCAGTGCCAAGCAGCCCAGCCCCACACAGCCACTCGCTCACTCAACAGCAAGGGAAAAGCTGGAAAACTCACAGGTGGACATAAAGAGCTGAATAGGGAAAGCAAAAGCCAGGCACACCAGCAAAGCAAGACAAGGARTTAATTCACTGCTTCTCATGTCTGGGCAGGTGTGCAGCCATCCCCAGGAGAGCAGGGCCCCATCACAGGTAAGGGTGACTTGGGAAGACAGACACCATTACTCCAAACGTGTCCTCCTCCTCCCTCCTTGTCACCCAAGATAAAATGCTGTCTTTAAGTGTTCAAAGTTTTCTGCAAAAGCACAAAAGCACTCATGTTTGATACTGCTATTGAACAAAGAGAATTTGAAAAGTGTGCACATATGGGACCTAGTTCTGTCCACAGCTGATCACCAGTCTGTGTCTCTGKGGTTACTCTCTTTCCTAACTCAGTCATACATTTTCCACTTCATAATTTATTAAATAAAGGAAGAGTAGTTATACTTTAAGTTAGGCAAAAAACTTCTGGCACTAGAGAAAACACCAAGTATTGCATAGCTGAGAATGATGTCGAGTACACGTGCTACAGCAATAAATAGTAATTCCCTGCATCACAAATAATGGCTAACTTTGGTTTCCYCCCATGACTTCTTTATGTTTCTAAACATACACCATTCAGCAGGAAATCACTGCTACTCTCAGCAGTACCTGAGAAGTTTTAATRCTTCCACAATAGCCAGTCCAGCAATGCAGAATACAGACTACAGGGTCACAAAAAATAAGCTATTAGATAATAATCATCAAATCCCAGAAAAGCTCAATGACAATTAAATTTGCGTGTCATACCACAAGCCATGTGGTCTTTGCTTTTCTGACAGTAATTAGTTAACCTGACGATTTCTTTTGCAGTTGAATACCCAGATGTTTTTTAAAATTGATACAGGTTGGCATTTTTAATAACACAACCCAAAACTATGCACCAGTTTGCTCTTCTTTGCATCTAAAAGGTTACCATTAAAATTTATTGCATGASAGACACTACCAGGGGAGTAAAAGGGGAAAGACCATCAAATGCTTTGAGGTTGTGGACTTCCCAGCATATAAAGCAAGGGGGAAAAAAACCCCAACAAAACSCCCCACCWTCCTGAAAACCTCCCAGACTGTGAGTTCTAAATACAAACAACCAGCATTCAAAAAGCCTCAGTGAGGAAACCCCCAACCCYGAGCAGCACTGTTCTCCTGAGAGGAGTAAGGAATCACAGAACTGAAGTTAAGTTTCTCATGGCTAAAGAGAAAAGTTTGTACTTTCCTTGGGAGCAGCTGGGAGCTGATCCCACCACCATCCACAGAACTCCTTTAACAGGCCAACACATCCCTGCTCCCACATCGTTTTTGTCAGCTTATCCAGCACAGAGGCTGCACRCAGTGCCACAAATCACCAGCTAAAATAGTTCTGCCTCTTCAAAGGGGAAGATTTGGGGGGTAGTGTGTGTTTGTGTGCGTGTGAGTGTTTAAAAAAGAGGGAGAGATGCTTAAAGTGATTTACAACCCTGCTTTGAGAACAAGACAGACCTGGGCAAAGTAATTTTTTTGCACCTGGACCATTATGAGGCAAAAAGGGTGATCTCTCAAGGAGCAAAAGACATTCAAATGTGCAAGTCAAAGACCATGATGATTCAATCTTTTCTAGGATCAGCCTGGCTTAAAGAAAAAAATTCTGGGAAAAATATACATCTCTCTCTTCCACAGAGTAAAAGGGAAAGGAGATTAGGAAACAAGAGGTCTTGAGTATTCAAAGTGCTAGTTCAGAACTTCTCTCTCTAAAGCACTCATGAAACATTTTAATTGTCTGACTTTGCATTCAAAAGCCTTGTTTGCAACTCTTAATTGCAGACAGCTTTGAACAAATAATTGAAATGCATGACTTGTGGGGCCCCGCTTAAACAATTATAATGTGCTTTGCCAATAGGTACTTTGTCCTATTTTCCTCCCCCCACCTTTTTCATAATGAAAATGAGCTAGCATGATATTTGGAGCAAAGTTAAAACCTTGCTAATTTGCAGCACTGAGATCTGGGACTGTGACAGTGGTCGTACCTGTACAACTGCTTATATCAGCAAAAAATACACTAATAGTTCAACTGAATGCAAAAAAGACCTTTTCATTTTCTGCTGAGAACAACCCAGTGGGAGATTCTCTTCTAAATACAAATCCTTCATATGTCTGTTAGTTTTGCATTTCCTAAGATTTATGTAGCTATTTTCCTGAAAATTCCCTTAGTATTATTTAAGCAGAGCGTCTCATAAATATAAACAATCTTTCCAAGTAGTGTTTGAAAAGTAAGTTGAATAAAATCATATCCTTTCAGAGGACACAAATTATTTTGGCATGGTGTAGTCAAAACCATTCTAGGCAACTTAGTGTGCTCCTCAAGCTGTAATAAACTGCAAAATTTTATTTTGGATTTTATCCTTGTCTAGAAAACAGACATCGGCTCATGCCTATCCCTGAAGGCAAAAGTGCCTTTGTAAGAAAAGTGAACTTGGTTCAGGTCAGTTTATTCAAAGTCCTAACTTCAAATGGTCTCCTTTCACCCTGCTCTGCTTTTACTCTGTGGGAAAGGACCTTATCTGCTAATATCCAGATGTGGGATATGATTCTAATTCCAGTGTTTGGCATCTTATCCAAGTCTGGGGATGCTTCAAGCACATTTCAAACCCCATCTTACCTCAGACACTTGGTGCTGGGTGCAGACAGGACAGAGGCTCTAAAGCAGATCTTAGAATGTAATTTTCACTTTGGTCTGTTGAATTGTTGGTGTACTGATAAGCAGTGCTGAGTAACTCACTCAGCAATCAATATTGCTGCACTGGCCAAAACCAGGCCTGCCTGTGTTTCAAGGAGGGAGGAGAGCAACTGATGGGGCACTCACTCCCTGTTAACCCCATTTTCCCACTACGTTAAGACTCTCAGCTGGGTATGCACAGCTTGGGCACCTGATAATCACCATCACTCAGCCTCCTCCACCTCCAGCACATGGCCTTGTCAAAACACATCTGCAAAATCAAAGTTTAAGTTAAGAACACGAAATCGAATTTAATGAAGAAGTAAAACTGTAACTGTAAATCAAATTTAATCAAGATCTAAAATATAATCAAATTAGGCTACTAAGAGCTGTTCTAGATGAACTCTAGAAGCTGGAAAAACTGCAAGAATTTTAAACAATACAGAGATGTAGCATCCAACCATCTGCCACTACAAGGCAAAGACCTTCTGTTGCTATTGCTCCTGGCTAACAAGCTAAGAAAACAGGAAAGCAGTTTTCTGTAGGCMCCTTTTGTATTTCTTGCTTTAAAATCCACTGTGCAAGATGAGACTTTTTCTTTTCCAGGGGTACTAAAAAGCAGGAAAAGGATTCAGAGCCCTGCATTATTAGACCAGTATTATTTTTGCAAGTAAACTTCACTGAGACTTTAGAAATGTAAGCAAGCTAGTTYGGGTTTTATTTCTACATCCCAGTTTAAATAAATACCTTCTGAATGTAGGAACCGACCCTAACTACAGAAAGTGCAGGTATAACTTCCTTCAGAGAAGTAAAARAAACCACATATATGCACTAACAAAATTTAAGCCTAAGTTTATAAATCACCAAGCAAGTTTATGGGGCCACATAACAGTTTTGTGATAATTATAATAAATGCAAGCTGTGGCAGGAGTTTAATAACTCATTCTGAAAATGCTTCCCATGTTCACTACCCATTTCATTGGTTACTCCCATCAATAACCCCACTAACATAAAAACAAGGTCAGCCAAGCAACTGAAAAACTGAAAAAGAATGTTGAGAAGATCAGATTCTTACAAGCACACCAGGCCTGATAATTTAGTTTCAGAGCATAGATGATAACAAAACCAGAAAATGGTACGACTGCAATGCATAGTAGACCTGTCCATGTGGCATTTGGTGTGTGGTTCAGTCAGCCCAGGTGAGGCACACCCTCAACAGCAAAACAATCATTCCCCTTCCCAGTAAGTTCTGTAATGGCACCATTTCCACAGCAAACTCGTCCYCTGCCAGCATGGGATCTGAATGTTCGAGTTCTCTTTCCATACACAGCCAGCCCTCAGAGCCAGCTCTGTGCACGTGCACCTCTGCAGCAAATCATGAGAATACATGSATAGAATTTTGCCATTAGCAGAGAGGCAAAGGACTGTGATTCTCCCATTCAGAGTTCTATTGTGATGTGAGATGCATCACYCAGTGAAAACAGTCACTCAGAAAAAGAAACTCAAGATTTAACAGACACTTTCAGAAAAAGAAACTAAGATTTAACAGACACATTTTGGGAGTCTGGGTAGAGCAAGTCTATTGAGATAAACAGTGAATGCTAACAGAAGCCTTATCTCCATGCACTCAGTAAGGGAGTCYTGTTGGTTTTACTCACTCTATTTTAGCACATCGCATGCAGATTGGGTTTTAGCATGGACACACTAAAATGGGAACTTCTTTGTCCCAAGACAGCAGGACAGCCACACACACTAAGGTATCAGAAAATGCATTTCCATGGTAGAAGAAAAGCTCGCCCAAGTGAACTGGACAAGTAAAGGATTATATTAGAGAGCTGTGACAGAAAACCACTGTGCTGTACTGTATACATTGTGAGAAGAATTGTGGCAATAATTGGTGCTCTCAGATGCTCTTCTAAGGTCWCTCCCTGATCCCATGAATCAAGCCCACTTGAGGGAGTTCCTGCTGACACCTAGAGCTCTGCATACAGAAAGCATAGGCTATACAATCCCATAAAGAGACAAGAACTCTTTCACTTAATAAAAATATTGTTTAAACATTAAGCCAACTAAATATCTTAAGGTGAAAGCCCAAAGTGATTTGCCATATGAATTGCTTGGTACGGACCCAAATTTTGAAAACTGTTTAGCAGACAATTTCCCTTGAAATTACCCCAACTGCACACAAGAAATTTAGTCTCACAGTTATGTCTGTGCATGTGGCTTCGAACATTTGGGCCTCTTGTTTCCTTTTCACTTCCTCCAAGCATTGATAAAGCACGTCTGCCAAAGTTCAGGAGCGTAACAAGTGAATGAGTGGACCAYACCTGGGCAGATTTTCCTGGCTTCCTTTATGGAGGAAAAAATAAACAAARCACCACTGAGAGGTGAGGAAGAAGAAAGAAAGGGACACAATTGTATCCTGCAGGTGTTCAGTGATGCAGAGTCCCTGGCTGAGCTCAGAAGATGGGAACAGCAGAGCCWATAAGCACTGGAAACTCTCTTTTCTCCAGTCAGGATACATCCTCCAYCCACATTCTGCAGTCTTATGGAACTCGGTGTTACCATCTCAGTGGAAATTTTGTGCCTATCACAAGTGCAACCCATTGCTCTCAGCAAGGCTTTTCTACCAGGTGATGAGTTAGGCCACCACTGCCTTCAAAACATTTTTCAGTAGGATTAGCTTGACTTAGGTTCAATAAACGTAGAACAAAATTAGTTATTCCAAGAAAATCTGCATTGCTAATAAAACAACCACTTCACTGATCTCTGATTACAATAAGACTCAAGAGCTTTCCTTTTGATTTKTAAGGTGCACATCAACAATACTTTTCTGTGCAAATATTTCACTTATATTTTGTGTTTTATCTAGTATTCCAGCTACCTCATAGCCAAAAGAGTTCCTCTGAGAAATGTCTGAAACCCTTAAAAGCTGGTAATTATAAATAATGAAAAAGAAGTATTTTTATGAGGCTGATGAAACATTGATCTAAAATAAATACAAAATATTGGAAGATTTTTAAGGTCACTCAATATCTTAGAAGAAGAAGAAATTATATAAAACTTGTTCTATTTTAGAATTTAAACTTCAGTTCTCTTTCAAGTGAAGTTTTCCACGTCCCACCGAAGTAATTTTAGATGGTGAAAAAAATAGACATCTTTAGAGCAAGATGTTTCAGCTAGAAATTTTCAGGAAGAAAAGTGGGGTGAGTTCACCCTGAGATTCATATCGCTGTACAGTGAATTTCAACAGGACCCATTATACTGCTGATTCATTTTATTTATCTCAACAACAAAAATTTGGGTATTGACTTGGATTTGGGTGTGTGGTAAGACACAATCTATTAATGCCAAAGTAGTTTTCTAGAAGAGTTTTATGTATGCAGCTGAGAAAAAACCCTGCTGAACCCTGCAAAATTCCAGTAACAGAGCAGAGAAAAGAAGCAGGATRGCAAGTGCAAGAAGAAAGCAAACACTGGGCAGCTGACTGGCCTAATTGCCAGCTTTCTGTCCCATTCATGCATGCTATGGTTTGATTGTTTCAAAATGGCATGAATTGACAGTGCTCTTTTAAATTTCTCCAAAATGAAAAAAAAAGGTTTGGAATGAAAATGCCAACATTTATTACAGCTTAGGTGCCTGGAGCAAGAGAATTGTTGCTGAGGTGTTTAAGTGGCGTGTGATTTTCTGTTTTATTTTCATAGAGAAGTATGGTTTTTGAAGTAACTGCTGCAATTGATGTGCAAATTTTGACACATTTTGTGTGACAAGTGACTAGCCCAGTGGTACCTCTGCAGATCAATAACAGCACATCTCAGTTACCTGACTAGTGGGCGTCTGGAAGGAAAAGGGGAAGGTTTGCAATCATGCCCAGCAGCAAAATGATTCCCAGAGGCTTTTGGTCTCTACATTACTGAACACCTGAGCTGTTTTTATGGACCAAACTCAGACAGCATTGCCAATTCCCTGGTGTGAAAGGTTTGGATTCATAGAAGCAGAAGTCAGAAATACGTGGCTTCACTGATGTTAAAACATTCACAGATGACCTAATAGTTGACTTATTCCAATGGGACATGAATTTCAATTTCATTTAATATGCAACCTGAAGTATATCAGGAAAACTCCACCAGAATTCTCTGGAGATGTAAAGGCACTCACTTCAAAATGATTTTTCGAAGAACTGTCTACTTCAAAACAAAGGAATAGGTACCTCAAGACYCCTTGTGCTTCTCAGGAAATAAAGGGCTGAAAAAATTCACCACAGGCAAGTGMAGCAAGATACCCCAGTCTTTTGACGTAATTGCAAATAGTAAATAGTTCCTATTTCTAGACAACCTTTCTGGAATACTAGAAGCTCAAAGAATGCTTGATACTTTGCATTGCATAGTTTCTAATTTCTTACTCAGGACCATCTTCCCCTAAAAGGCCAAAGAGAMTATAGAAGCTTGAAAAAAATTCTTAATGTTAAATATTATGTTTGTTTTATATTTTTTTTAATTTTTCTTTGAAAGAAAGAGGTAAAACTGTGGAGATTGCAATGGCTTTTTATGTAAAATGCTATGCGATTGTCTCAGCTAACATTTTTTAAACACAGAAATTTACTGATAAACCTTGGCACATCTCTGTGAAAAACAGATATACATGACAAATGTAAAGCAGTTACAAAAAATACCACATCTAGTGTGATTGTTTTTCACAGAAATGTTCCCTTTCAAAATATAAGTTTAATAAAATTGAGGCATTTAAAAAAAATATATTCATCTCAACAATACATTTTGTGAAACCCGATCTAATTATGTTGTTAAAATGAGAAATGGTGCACATGCCAAAATGTCAGCAGAATAAAATATTTCTTTCTTACTTAATCATTTACTGCAATTTCATATCAGTCYCAAGAGGAATAACTCAGGTGAATCGAGTCAGCGGTGAAGAAGATTTGAATACAAGTGAGAGGTGAGCGCTGTAAACTTCATCAAGTTCAGCGATGCCAAGTGCAGGAGCCTGTGCCTGGTCAGGGCAGTGCCAGGCACAAACAGGGAATGGACAGGGAATGGAGTGAGAGCAGCCCCAAGAAACACTCGGGGGTGTTGGTGGATGAGGAGCTTGACTCGACCCAGCAGCGTCAAGAGATCAGCCGTGCCCTGGGCTTCATCCAAAGGAGCGTGGCAGCGGGTCAGGGGAGGGCACTGTCCCCGTGTGCTCCATCCCCTGGTGACTGACTGGGACTGGTCAGAGCCACCCGCAGTGCTGCACACACCCAGCTCGGGGACACTGCACAGGGACAGGGACAGGGACAGGGACAGGCACTCAGTGTCACTCTGGAGGAGGCCATCAAGGGGATGCAAGTGTTGGAGCAGCTCTGCTATGACAGGGGGTGAGGGCTGGGGCTGTCCAGCCTGGAGAAGAGAAGGCTCTGAGGAGAACTTAGAGCACCTTCCAGTGCCCAAAAGGTCTTGAAAAGAGGGACCAGAGAAGCTGTGGCTGCCCCATCTGTGGAAATGTCCAGGTTGGGTTGGACAGGGGTTGGAGCAGCCTGCAATAGTGGAAGGTGTCCCTGCCCAAGGCATGGGGGTTGGAATGAGATGATCTTTAGGGTTCCTTCCAACCCAACCATTCAATGATTTTTGGGGAGCTGCTGGCCAATGACTACTAAGTCATGAGAGGACCAATGTCTGGATGCTGTAGCCACTGTTATGGCACAAGAGGTATAAAAGAAGTCCACAAACTTCTGACCTCAACGATAAAGTGTTTATTAACTTCTTAGAGGTGATGAACACAAACACACCTGAATCACATTGTTTTAATTTACCACTGTACCTCTGACACAACAGAGGCAGGAGAGAGCTGAGCTGAAGGACAATTGGAGGAATTTAAATGTTATAAGTCAAAATTTATTTGTCCCTAACTGTCGTTCCATCCTACCTGGAAGCAGCACAGTAAATTCTCTCACCTTCCACTCAATAAAATGCATTGTGGAAGGGTTTTATAACATCACCTTCTAAGCCTGTTTATTTTTGTTGCTCCTGTCTCTTCATCCTTTCTAGCAAAACCTTTTCATATAAATTTATTAGAAAACAATTTGTAGTATTACCATCAATAACTCTTCTTGCAGCATTGTAAATATGCACAAAGATTTACAAAACTCAATAGGTATGTTCCTGCCCCAAAGTTCTGTGTTAGTTATTGAAGTCTTTATACTTTTTACATTAATATACTTCAAAGCAAATTTTAAAAGGGATTACTAAGAAATAAAAAAATATGAAAAAAAAATAAATAAAACAATGAAAAACAAATAACCAAGATTCACCTACTTACAGATCCTAAATAAGAATAAAAGAGGTTTGTTTTGACAACGCTGCCCAAAAATTCTTAATATCTAAAGCATTACTACCTGTTGTAACTAAACGGAACAGTTCACAGCACCTGAAGCAAAATGTACAATGCAATACAACTAAAACAAAGAGTTTCAAATTTTTCACACAGAGAACTAGCCTTCAGTCCTTTCAGCACTGAAAAGAAAGAAAAARGTTTTCTCAAATTTACTGTTATGAATAAGTCTGTCTTACCCCCCTGCAAGTCTTTAGCTCCTTGTATGCAGGCAGGACTTTAGGCTAGCACATAAAAAACAGTAGGGTGGCACATCCTTCATACTCCTTCCTTTCGATTTACTATTTCACTTAAACACAAAGTCATGACAGTTGATGTTACAGCCTCAAAAACACGAGCCAAGAGCAAAAGTCAGTTAGAGCTGCCTGCCTCTGGCAAAGCCTGGCACATGGCTCTGAGAGGCYTTCACACACTCTTCCACATCTATTTAATACAATTTCCTGTTTGATCAGCATCCTTTAAACCCTTTCTCTGTGTGTGCGTGTTCATAAAATGCTGTGGTATCTTAATCTCATTTAAATCACCTACTTAGTTGTCTTTGCTTCTGAACTTCTCCCTGGCATTTACCACTCTGGACTACACAGTTCTTCCTGAATCCTGCACAGATTTTATGTCATCTTTTCAGACATCCTTAACCTTAAACTTCTCTTTAACAGGAGCACTCAGTATCTCGCTGTTTCTCATGCTCTGTCAGCTCTGGCCAAAGCCCTGCCACCTAACCAAAGCTCACTGAAAATTCTTATGCCCACCCCCACCCCCCCTCCCCCCCCAAAAAAAAGAAAAATATGTGACATGGCAGGATTAGTAAAACCCTTAATGCCTGCAAGGTAAGTTTTGCTCAAGTTTCTTTCTGAGATACAAGAGACACATAAAACAAATCAAGGAAGAATTTAAATTAGAAAGAAGCTATTTATGTTTGTTATCTCATCAAGATTGGGATGTAGATGGCAGAACCCTCAGCTTCCATCTGTCATGTGTCACCAAGAGGCACCCCACAGCAGCAGTCAGAGCATGCAGGGCTCATCTCTTGGCACATAGGGGTGTCCATCCTGCAACTCTGAGATTTCCCTCTTGGGGAAGGAAATCAATACTAAATGGAATAGGAGCTTACTAATTCTTTAGGTCAGAAGGCAACAGCGATTTCCAAGCTATGCATCTGTATGAGCACTACACGTGACCTTCCAAGCATAGTGACAAAGAGATACACAGAGACTGCCCCCCTTCATGTCTGTCTGAAGGAGAGACAGCAGCCCCAGTGGTGGTGATGTATATGAGATCATGCTGGTCTGTACATATCAGTGCCCACAATGGAATTGTACAACTGCAGTGGGGCTCCCTGGTGTCAAACATCTCCCCATTCACACTTGCATGCTCAGGAATGGCCTTGGTCTAGTGACTGCAGCAATGACAACCTAAATGGATACCAGGGATACCAAATTCAACAACTAATTTTGAGATAAACATTCAARATCTCATTAAAAGTGACCACAAATCCTGCAGATTCCAGCAAGTTYTGAATCAGGCCATATTAGACTAACTCCCACGCTCTGACTCTGGTGACCAGATTCAAAGCTCCTGCCCTTCATTTTATCAGTTCCATTTTTCTCTGGCTCATGACCTCACTGACAAAWGCCAAGGTCCCCATGTGAGACCATCCCCTTCCTCAGAAACACACAACGTGACTAATTTAATATGATAACAAAAACACAAGACCAAAGCTGTGATAGTCACACTTACTACCATGTAAGCCACTTCATTTAAAAATGAGCATAAAACTAAGTGCAGACAAGAATAATTTTCATATCAGAAGACAAATATCACTGGTATAATAATAATGTAAAATTAAAATATTAGAATCAGCTAAACTTAGAAGATAGATAGCAAAATGAATAATATATGCAAGTACAATCCAGAGTTCTGTTTTATGCATACAAGGGGAATAATTAACTGATCTGGAAACATGTAAATGAGGGCTTAAAAGCATTTTCAAAACAGCACATCCAATTTCAGTTACACACGCAGAAGTTGCTACATTATAATAATTAGATTTTTTTTTCACAAAAGATTTATTTATTTTGAATAGGAGTATTAAATATTATACTAATTACTAGTTATTTTACTTTGCACCCAGGGAAAAGGAATGAATATTCATTAATTCCTCAAGCTACCAAACCCCAACAGACCAGATGATTCCAGCATAGCTACTGAKAAGTAAGGAAAAATTTTGGTACAAAATCAGTCTCATTCCACAAATTGCAGTTCTGTCTTTTTCACATGTTAAATGCACTGCAAGAAGCAACAGACAACAAATAAAATCACAATACATCAGTGTTTTTCCTTTAATTTGTCTTTTTGTATAATGCCCYCAATAAGATTTTTATTAGGATTATTTAGGGAATATTACACCAATTTTGTTGTGGTAGCCAAGGTAGAACTCAGCATATTTTGGAAGTAAATAAAAATCAAACCATCTTACAGATATTAATGTGTCCATTATTTTTTATAACAGGAGAAGCTTTGCTGGTTTTGTACCATTGTTCCAGCAAGTGAGGGAAATCCATTTGTCCCCAGATGCGAGTGGCCCAGAACAAACCCACCCTGTGTGTACTCATCACTGTCCASCTCAGAGAGCAGAGTCACTGCACCCACTGCCTGCTGCAGCCAGGAGCTGGAACCTTCCTGATGGGAAAGCAAAACCCTTTGCAGGCTCCTCAAAAAGAACAACCACACCAGTCTAAATATCTTCAATGGTCCAAGACAGAGAGAAACTATCTGCATCTAAGTTCATTTGATATTTTTGTTGCAATTCCCATTTGTGCAGTTTCATTCAAATCCAGAATAGTTGCAGACCAACTAAGTTTATTTCTCAAACTAAACCTAAAATTTACTGGAATTAGGTAGACTCTCTTTACRGTGTCTCAGTGGAAGATATGAATTCTATATGAGCCTGGATGCTTTCTGTTACACTCTTCATTTTAAATTGTCTTTATTTTGCAGTTATAGACAGTGCAAGATGAATTTTAACAAGCAAGTTCAGAATCTAATCCCTGACATAGTAGCCAACTCATTACTTTATAATTTTTTTTATTTAAACATTACTGTTTATTAAAACATCATTGCAAAAAAAACCCCTCAAAATTCATGAATTGCCTGCACATACTTCTAAGAGGCCAAAATTTAAAAAATAAATAAAATAAGCCTTAAGAGAATTTTTACTTTAGAGTAAAAATTTAAGTATTTACACTTTGCACTTTGAAATATGTCTACAATTTCCCATTTAGATGTTCTCAAGGAAGGTTAAAATCTCTTATTTGGACACTGAAAATTATCCAGACATAAAAAACCCCCTTCTACTCCCTATACACAGGATCTACATCTGATCTAGAGCTTTAGAAGAAGTATTCCCCTGGCTTAGAAGGGTGTTTAATAATATACCTAAAATATTTCTATTGAAATCTCATATTTATTCTCTCATTTTACAATAACCCAAATTCTGTTCTCTCTTAAAGACCCCTCACAGTSCTCCTGCCTTGTAGTGGAAGTGTAAAACAGCTTTTCTTGGACTGACTTTGTGCACTTGGCTTTTCTTGCACAGGCACAACACATCACCTGAATCTAAAGGATGAACCCCGGATCATCTGCTGAGGGGCTCATCCATGTCATTCCATACATCCCACGGGAAAAGGGCAGATTAGAACATATGCACTCGAGTTAAAATGGCATCAAGTCCCCTCCAAAACCCCAAAGCATTCTGAGAACTGAACATGCCTCTATTGAGTCCAGAACTGGACTAACTTCTATCACAGAGGGAAGAATGAGGAGGGGTTTTTTGTTTGTTCTTCTTGCCTCAACTGTAATCCAGAAATTCAAAGCCATGAAATCCCAGGCATTCATATCACATTTTGCATTCACTTCCAARATATTGGAATGGAGTCTAGTTCAGAGCAAAGCATGCAAACACACAGTGTCAGAAAGTGTACCAGGGTCTGCCTGCAGATGTCCAGGAAAAGTTAACTGAAATTAAATTCTTTCAGTTTGGCTTTTAAGTCCTTAAAGACCAATGCTCTAATTCAGCAGACATGCTCTAGTCCTAAACATTTGAACGAATGTTGAAGTTCTTTCCTGCACAAGAGGAAATGTGAAGAATTGTTTCCAGAAATAAACCAACTACATGATTTTTTTCTGTATTTTTTAACTTCCCTTTTTCTTTTACACTCATGGGGACAATTTGTGGCATGCCATGATTTGTAGGAAACAATACTGTGACATGAAGCATGTCATTGGTTTTTTAAATAGCATAAAAATCAACTAAAACAAAAACATTGAAGTATAAATAATATAAAAACCATCATTTAACAAGCTACTGAAATAAACTAGTRATTAAGGTATTTACTACCAGTCTAACCCAATGCAGTCAGAATTAGGTTAAGTGAGCTGTGTGCATGCAGGGGTGATACATTGGTCAGAATTATCCTTTGCTAATTTGAGATGCTGCTATAAAACATGCAGTGAAATATTTCAAAGAAAATGTTATTATATTAAATGTTACCTTTTTTTTGCTATTCAAGTAATTAATTATTCAAACWGTTACGAGAAAGAGTCTAGATTCACACACTTGTAATGACTAGGAGGATATTTAAAATTCATTACAGTACATTAAACTTCCACTGATTAGTTAGCATCACTGCAAAATAAATAAATAGCCAATTTGCTTTGATCAGCAGAAATTCTGATAAAATCAGCAAAACACCAATTAAAAAGTGAAAAATGTCACCTACTGTCATTATTCTAATGAAATTAAGACATATAGAAGAAACTGATTCAATGTTTATTTTCATATCAGCTGCGTCTCCAAACTGTAAATCATTACAGCTTTTACTTGCATCTCTTYTTCACAAGCCCAGAATTAATTCTGTAGATGGATTTACTATGGACTGCATTGGACTGGAATAGACCATCCTATCATAAACAGAATAATAAGGTCTTGCTGCACTCCTGTGAACTCCTGTTGGGAGGGGCAGTGGGGAGCAGCAATTCACTCAGAAATATGGGAACAGAGATGAAACTTGACATGAGGGATTTTTGCCTGAAACTTTGTTCTTTGGAAGCAGGTGGAAGGGAATGAAATGATTAAGTAGAAGTGCTCTATTTATATACATTTCTTATTTATTGGGTTCCTCAGCTTTGAGGCCCTGAGCCTGCAAATAACCACACAGTTGCCTGTAAATTGGCTGGAGTGTTCAGAAGACATTGAAGACAAAATCTCAGTGGCTGGCCTGCAGTTTTTAGCAGCTATAACTTTTATCAAATTAGGAGATTTCATACAAATGAACAATTCTTCTATCTACACAATCTTCTAAAAGCACCAGTGCCTCTAATTTTACACATGTAATCTCCAACTGGAGTGATTGCTGGGTAGCCAATTAAGACAATCTGGGCAAATCCCTGGAGCTCCTAATTGTTTCAGCTGAACACAGGCCGAACCTTTTGAGCACATTGCACATTTTGGGGTAACCTGASTGCCTTCCAGTACTGCAGAGAGCCTACAGGACAGATGGAGAGAGACTRTTTACAAGRGCACAGGATAAGGGGAATGGCTTCAAACTGACACRGGYTGAGATTAGACATTGGGAAGAAATTCTTCCCTGTGAGGGTGATGCCTTAGGATTTTTAGTTTCTCTATTTTCATGCATCTGTATTCTTGTACTTCCCTAGTACAGCACTAAAACTACCATTCTTTCATCTTTAGACAAAACAATCCCTCTCTGAGCCTGAATCCAAGGACACCTCACTGCCTCAGAGCCCCAAAATATGGAAACAACAGTGAGTTAGGGGGGAGCAAGTTTGGGGTGGTTGACGTCATCACCTGTAAAGATCATTGGATCAAGAATTAAGACCCAATATGTTAATAAGACAGAACTTATAAAAGGTGAAGATCTTGTGACCCGGTGTCCATTTTGGGTGCAGCCTCAGGAGGAGGCTTTGTCTGCCCTAATGTACCAGTAGGCCTGTTTGGCCTGTATTAAAATTGTGTATTCTCATTCTCTTAAGTTTGTCTGGCCTCTCTTTCAGATCAGCCTGATTGATAAGGCATCAAGGGTGGTGAGGCCCTGGGACAGTTCCCAGAGCAGCTGTGGCTGCCCCATTCTTGCAGGTATCCAAGGCCAGGCTGGATGGGGCTTGCAGCAGCCTGGGATAGTGGAAGGTGTCACTGCCCATGGCASGGGTGGACCTAGAGGATCCTGTATGTCCCTTCCAACCCAGGCCACTCTGTGATTCCATGACTATGAGCAGACTGCTGCACTCTTCTTACCATCTTAGCAGTCTTGCCTGCTCTCAGGAAAGAGAACCACACCATGTGTCCTACATACCAGAGGTCTGTAGCAGAGCCTGGGGARCACAAAATGACAAACGGTGGCCAACCAGAAATAAATAATTAACATTTACACTTTCCCTATTGTTCAGACATCCTTTGCATGAACCAGTCCCCACTACAAAGTGTTTCTCTACGTGCACAAGCCAGTTTCTTCATAGTTTGTTTGCCTGTTTAAACTCCAAATTGGGAAATTCTCATAGTACCTGGAATGGAAACTGAGCAAAGATTTTAGTACTGGATCCAGKGTGGTCACTCAGTCCCTTACTGACTTGTCAGGAGCAGCTGGCACTTGTTTAGAGATAAATCATGGACTTGCAACCACAGGAAGATATAGTTCTGGAAAAAAATACTAACTAAAAGAGAATTAAAAAGCTCAATCACAAACACATTCTTCTCTTGGAGTAGAGTTCCTGTGAGAGATTAACTCTGAGTGCCCTTGCAAAACAATATTTGATATCAGAAGGACTTCGATGGAGGGAAACTAATGATCTGGCACACAGGAGGAAAAGGACTCCAAACTATCACAAGTCAGCACGAAGATAAGAAGAGCTGGTGTGTCAGCTTGAGACATGAAGAGAGAAAAGCCAGAGTGTGTATGCCAATGCAAAAGAAGGCAGAGTGCACAGCACCTTGAAAAAAATGAAAAATTAACATTGAAGTCAGCAAAGGAATTCAACAGTAAAGACCTGTCAGTTAYAGGGTAAAGCTCTTGAAACAAACTCACCAGGTAACATCTCTTTTCCCAGCTCTCATTAACTTTCCCTTGCTGACAAAATTTGCTCAGATGGCAGAGCAGCAAAAACCCAACCACACAGCTTTGTAAGCAAGAAGACTTTGGCCCAAGGCCTGTTTTCTCACCACCTGCAGCTGTGGCAGGCCAAGATGTGAGCAAGCTGAATAAATGGATGGCTAAACCTGTTATAGGTACAAAGTGCCTGCTGTAGTCAGTGTCAGGCTGCCCTGACACTCGAAAAAGTTCATTCATTTTGGTCTCATGAAAAACCAATAGATGCTGTAAGAGTTTACCCTAATTGGTGTTTTGATTTCTACTGAGGGATCACAGCCTAAGAACAGACAGCCTACATTCATGCTGCAAACCCAGCTGCTGACCACAATCAATTGCAGTCAAGTAGGTATTTCTGTTCCATTTTTTTTTCTGTTTAAACAGCAAGGGAAGTAGGGTTTATTTGTTCGAATGCTTATTAACCAACACATTGTAATGTCTGAACTAGTTGTTCATGAGGGCTCAGGTCTATCTGAACACAAACAAGTGCAAAAGAATACATAAAAATAATAAAAAAAAAAAACCAGGAAACATTAATATATGAAATCTGTTCTTCTCACTGTCAGTTCTCATGCCCAGTTTCAAGTCATAAGGCAGGTGAAGTGCAACACTGCTCCGAAATGCACACCACATCAGAATCCTGCCACCAAAAGATAATGTAACTTTGAGCCACATGCAGCTCCTTATTGGGCAGTCAGGAACACCTGGGAAAGATGACACAGTTTTTGCTACCCACTTTTTCAGTGTCCAATACCTATAAGCTTCATGATATAAACAGCCTTATGATTTCTGTCTCCAGTCCATGCTAGTGTGAAATGTTGTAAATTATTACATTAACAACAAGGAAGGAACTCAGTGTGTAGTCCCAGCCATTAGAAGAGAACATCATTCTTGAGAAAAAGATAAAATTTCCTGCCAGATCCACAAAGCAGGTAACAAAAATACACAGAATGTGAGACCTGGCCTTAGACCTCTCCCGATGCCTATAGGATGCATATAGGATGCAAAAAAGACATTGCATGTAGGATGTGCAAAAAAGACATTAAAGTAGATGGTTCTGGGCAATCAAGGAACCCTCCCAGCCTGTGGATCCCTGCTTCTCCAAGAAAGCGCTGTTTTAAGATAAAAGAAGAATGCAAGATGCAGCACAGACTCTCAGTTATCATACTTAATGTCCTTGGGTTTAAGTCAGCCTTTAACAATTTCCCTGCAAAACCTGCAATTTATTAATTCACATCCTCTGATATTCATTGTTTATGAAACCTGTATCTTTCACAACTTCTTTTTCAACTAATGTAGCACTTTCTAACACACAGGAAAAATAGGTATTCAAAATGAAATGTTACTCTGAAGTTCAGTAATTTGGAAGGAAAGTAACATACACCAGCAATCGTAAATGGTCTGAAGTTTGAATGATTTTTTTACTTCAGTTAAATATATTGAGAAGTATATTCAAATAATTAAAAAGTGCTGGAAATAAGCAGTATTTGGAATTAATGGAAGTCATATATTCACCCTGTTGCATTCATTATTTTTAAATTATAGTTCCCACATATTAAGAAATGAAGTGAAGTTAAAATGAAGCAATTTTGTTGCTAAATATTGTCATTTAGATTAAAATATATGTCTGTTGAATCCAAAAGCTAAACATTACTACTGCAGCTGCTTTTATATTTGCAAAATCTAAAATCAACTGCCAACAAGCAATGAACAACAACTGGGAAAAAGAGACAGAAAAGAAAAAAAGAGAATAAAGCCCCCTATATCGCCATCTCCCTGAGTAACTCTTTTCTTACATGGTATGGGCTGTCATTCATAYTATGCAGGCCCCAAGAAAGTCATGTTACATTAATTGCACATTTCTAAGTTGTCTAATAAGGGATATATACATTACAGATGCTGTAATATATGGTTGRGAGTCCAAAAGGTTGTTCATAACCACCTCTTATCCAGTTACTGGCTACCACTCTGTATGTAAAATGTACCACCTTCACCATATTGATAACACAGAAAATAATTAAAAACCTTTGATAAGCCATTTTTAGGTGAATACAACTGATTGGAAGCAACAGTGAAAGGAAGAATGGAAATTCTTGTCCTGCCAAGAGTCTCACAGGAACCGGCTGTGCAAACTCAAATATCATTCTTCCAAATCATCAAATCTGTATGGATTTCTGAACTTTTCAAATTGGATCCTTCATCTGAGGGAGCAGTTACTTSAAGCAAACTACCAGGCAATTTTGCACCCATCCTTTCAGAATATTGACAAAATATTGCATGCTAGCAACCTGTGTTCAATGACCATGGAATAAAAGGTCTTGCACACAAGAGTGCAAAAAAAACCTTTTAAATACAWCATCACCACACAAATCAACACACAAATGCACATTCATGGCTGAAGTTTTACTTACATTAAAGACCCCACTGATTTCCTTTCAGTCACAATTTCATCCCAACAGCTCAAGACAGAAGGTAAAGTTTTACTGTGACCTTTTCYATTTCAAAAACTTCAGTGTATTTTAAAGAGAAACATATAAAATGTATTTTATTTCCTGCAYACTTGTATAGAACTTAGAGAAATATCACCAACCAGGTCTCTATGGTTCCATAGAGACTTCATAAACTTTTTTTTTTCATTCTATTCAATAACCTATGAAGTTTGATATCAGATTTAAACAAATCAGCCAAGGCAAATACTTTTACGGGGAGAGGACATAGCTCCTAAATGATTTTGCTAAATATGTCACCATTATTARCATTTTCCTATGCTCTTTCCATGCAGTCCTACATAAGCATAATCATCAGCAGAAATACACAAAAATAATTTAGAATAAACCCTCCTTTCCAGTGCTTTGATGCAAAAAGTGAATTTRAAATTCTAGAAGATTCTTGAGAACGCGTGTTCCAAGAACCTCACCAGTGGCACAATGTGAAACGACGTCTGAGGAGCTCAGCTGTGAGCAAACTGAGGTGCTTTACCTGGCTCAATACTTCGAGGTGAATTGTAGCTGCAGTATTTTCCATTAATTGTCACTCCTTGTTCTCCTCAGAGCAGCTCCAAAGCCAGTGTGCCATTCATTAGCTAGAGAAGTAAAAACAAAGCTAAAAAAAAATTACAAAGAAAGAAAAATAGATAGAAAGAGAATGAGAAAAATCAGCTATTTGTTTCACAAGTGAGAAGAATTTGTTATAACATTGAAAAATAAATAATTGCCAGTAAGTACATACTCAGAACATTATGAAATCCTTAACCAGTCAAGGAAACAAGTTTTGTCTTTATGCTACTTGGTTATCCTGTTTATTTCCTAATAGTTCTACATCCATAAAAGGCCAAAGGACTCTGACCTTGGCAAGCTAACTAAGCAAGAAAAGGCAATCATGTGTGCAAGGTTGTCACCTACACTACAAATTATGATAAAATATATCTCAGTATTGGAAAAAATAGCTGTATGTCTTCAGTGACATCCACTGTAGTACATTTAAGGATTTGAATAGGACAGCAATTTATTTTGCACTAAAATGTTTTATGGTTATCATAAAGCATTATGTCTTCAGAGACTGAAAGGAGATGTTTTTATGGACTGCTGCTTCTTGTTGCATTATCTTCGTAGATCAAAATTATCCCTCTATTTTTTTTCCTTTTTTTTTCAAGTGCCCCCCATTGCCCCACTAATAATAGATGTCGTACGGGGGTTCAGTCTGATAAAAAGGAAACTGTTAAACAAAGTGTACAAGGAACATATTTCTAACACTGAAGAGTTTTACAATGAATGATTATCCAGCTAATTAGTGAAATAAATAATAATAATTGYCTGTCCCTCCTCATTAGACTCTTAGAAAGAAAATAGAGCCCAAAGCAGAGTTCTAGCCTTTGATTTGAAAAATTGGACTTCATTATAATTTTATTATCACTTCGCCAAAAAGCCAGTCATCTTGCACAAYGAGAGGTGGAAAAATGACAGGCAGATTGACTGATGGGCAAGATGTCCATATTTAGCTTAAGAAGAATTTTGAGGTGGYAATTGAGTAACCTAATGTGGTTACTTTGCTCCTGATTTATCCCTTCTGAAGAGTCTGGACTACCAGTGAGRATCAGGTGGAACAAATACCCAGTGAGTGCTTTTGACAGGGTAATCTGATGGATTTCTGGTTTATCTAGGTTTATGTAAATAGTAGATAATGTGTAAATTGATTATGCTTGAATGTTATTAATATATCAAAGCCCTTTCCCCTCATCACATGTTCTTCAACTTATGACCAATATTCTGCTTGCACATGGCTGACACTGGTCTATGTTTCTGCCACCTTTGGATTGTTCTCTTGTAGTCCACTGTTTTCCAGACTCCTCTGAAAATTCTTAACACAGAAATAGAGTGTCTGCAAAACAAAGCACATCTAAACACATTACTGGATGCTGAGGGAATTTCACTGGCTTCTAAAGAGGCAATGAATCAGCCTGGAGGGATCTGGTTCCAAAGTGATGTGGGCATTAAATGGAGTTGTCCGCATCACACAACCAGTCAACCTCTCTAGACTTTAATATAGCTCTCAACAGTGTTTTTCCAAAACAGAGACCTTCAGAGGATTAGCACAGGAACCTTTTGTTCACTAATATGATATTATGTATTACCCCCAAGTACCAGCAACGCTTTTGACTATTGTTGTCAGATACCAATAAACAGAAAAATCAAGATCCCCTACATAGCCCAAAAGAGATGAGGCTAAAATATGGATAGGTTTTTAAGAAAAAAAACATGGAATTGTTGTTTTATATATTTTAACATAATTCCTTGCCATAATTCCACTATGATCTGTATAAAACATCCCATACTTTTCCAAGATACATTCAAAGGAATAAAAAGGAGTCTCCCAATTTTCCAGTGCATTACACTTACACGGAGTCTCAAARTTTAAACCTCAGTGATTGAATCAATATATTTTTCTGCCCACCTCCACAGTTCCCCTGGCTCATCCCTTCTGACCCCTTCTCTCATGTCCCCATCTGGCTGGCTGCTGGCTCTAACCCCTGCTCCTATGTTCCACCTTTACAAGTCAGACCCAGAGCTTCTCATTGTCCTTCTGTAAATCCCACATCATCTTGGATGGACCCGTAGAAGTTTCATTTTTCACAAACTAGCCTGAATAGCCAGTTCATTGCCTTATATTAATTCCAACATTCCCCTTTCAACCAAGTAAAGTTACCTTTAGGCTCTACACATGAGGCACTTTCACCTGTTTGACATCAATAATCTTTTAGAGTGATTTAATTGAAACAGTGAGAACTGCTGAGTGGAATCCTAACAGTAGYTTCATTCAGCTCAGCAGGTACCTGCCCTTCACCAGTTGAACACAGCTGGATGCCCCTGGAAACACCCTTGAGCAAAGCTGTGCTCCCAACCCTCAGTGCCAATTTAGGTGCAGAATGTACTCAAGATAGTTAAGAGAACACCAGAATTTTAAAAAGCCTCCTTCAGGCTGCAGCATTATAACTCTGAAGCCCTTCCAAACATTTCTTTGTATTGCTTTATCCTTTCAGTCTTTCAGATACTAAGCTTCAATTACAATCTAAAAAAAAATAACCTCAACACCAAACCAGCAAAACCCTCGAGATAATCTTCTAAATTTTCCATCCATTTCTCATTTTAAACTTGAAGTATCATGTGAAGCTGCAGACTTTCACAGGTGCTAGACAAGGAAACTTACTTGCAGATGGTGTTCCAGTCTTTCCCACAATAGGGTTAAAAATGGCATTTTTGACTAACAGAGAAGCATCATTTTAGGTTATATTACCAGAGGAACATTTACACTTCTCTAACTCCTTTGTTTCTTTGGCTGTGCTTCCCAGTAGAGTAAGAATTCATGATTTTTCTCATCTTTGTATTGTACATAGCGCAGAATTTCTCTTGTCATTATGAAACAGTCCAGAGCAAATTCCATTGACAAACACAGAGAACCTCTAAATAACTTTCATTTCCCAAACAGAAACGTGTGATTCAAAGCACATAAACAACTGCTCCTGTCTAACTCCTACCTTGTATCTTCACACTAATAAATGCTTTTTCAARTTATAAACAGCAGCATATTTTTCTAAGGCTTTTGTTTAATTCCTGAATAACACATCCCACAGATGACATGTAATGTGCTGGATGGAACTGAGAACAGCTACAGTGGAGGAAAGCAATCCTTCAACAAAAACTCAACTCTCTGGAAACACATACGAAAATGGAATTCCAAATATACAGTTGTTAAGGTGTCCACATGAAAAGCATGTCTCCTACACTTATTTTTATGTCATTGTCTTCAAACTGTATCTGGATAAAACATCAATATCCCATCATTGTCATACCGGAAGGATTTGAATTAAGCAAATAAAATTTTTATATACCTAAAAGCTCAGATGAAAACTTTGAAAAAAACTCARAGCTGTTCAGAAAGGCATCAGCATTCTTATTCTCCAGACCTTCAACTTGGGCCCATTTCTGATCCAAGTTTGTAAGTTCAAACTAAACTGTACATTTCTGTTTGTTAAATAATTGTATTACTTTAATCTCCCTGTTCCAAGATAATTTAGTGCCAGCAGGATCAACTGTATCATCACACCATGGTATCCCAGAAAGCCAATCCTTTAAACAGTTCAAAACCAGAGCTTGCTGCAATCGGTTTGAGGTCCTRCCCAACAGCAAGAACTTTGTTATGAAAGCAAGTCAGCTCCACTGCTGAGGTGTTCAGAATTACAAATGCAAAGAGCTGCCCGTGTCCCTCACCTGCCAGGCAGTGATGGAGCTCTACCGTTTACTCCATGAGACCACACCAATCCTTTCTTTGTCACATCCACCATAAGGTTTGTATGAACGTAACAGGAGATTGGGTCCACACATCTCTACACGAAGATAAAAACTGTCAAATTAAAAATTTCTTCTAGTGCTGCCYTATCAGAGGGTAACCAAAGCTCATTAAAATCAATGAAGCCTTTTTTCTTCACTGAAACAGGGAAGAGGCTTTCCCTCTCTAAGTAATGTAAAATGTACCACAAAAAGGACGTGCATCCCGAGCAGAAAACACTGCATTGAGGCAATCACAACCTACCCAAAACTGGACAAACCATTTTTAAAGCATAGTTTTGAATGAAAGCCATATTGTACACAAGCATCTATTTACTATATCAATTGTAATCACACATCTAAAATGAAAAGTGAAAAAACCTCACAATATGCATCAACCTGTTTAGTTTGGGAGAAGGGCAGCTATTTTGTCTGACTCTTGAATAAAAGGGAAATAGACCCCTCTGTCTCAACATGAACCATTTCAAAAGGTCTCGTTAAAAGGTTCCTCTGTTTTCATTGCTTATTTTGTAGTGACAAGAACATTTATACATCTCACTGAATTAGGTTTTTAGACCTTTATTCCAGATAATTTCTTCTACTTTTGTGGACTTTCTCAGTAAATGAGATTTAATGAGTCATAGTTCTTACTGATAATCACAGGAGAGCTCATTAGCTTTCTGTCAGATTTGTACCCACTATTTGCCCTCAATATGCTTGTGACTTACTAGAGCTAAATAGGACACAACCGAGAAAGCAGACTTAGGCAGATGAAGCAATACAGTGAATTTGAGATACTATAGAGATAAATATTTCTCCTTAATTTATTTTGAGAACTTACAAGGGAAAAAAATCAATGTGCCTTCTCTCCTTTTTTAGCTTACTTCTCTATTGTGATGGCATTGCTGATAGCAAGACACACAGAATTAGAGAAAATTAAAAACGACACTTGAAGACTCCTTGGAGACACGTTAGCACAGAACCAGCCAAAACAGTCCAAAATACAAGACACCAGGGACCAGAACATAGTYCTATTCCAGAGTACATAATTTTGGTTTACCACAACCCTACAAAATTTTCTGGCTATCAATGACAGATTGATGCACAAGGCGGGGTATGTGAACCTGCTTTTTGAGTTGTCCCTCCCACATTTACAGCTCTTTATTTCAATTTCAGACTCTGCTGGTTGGGTTGTTGCCTCAGCCCCTCACCTGCACAGCTTCCTGCAGGGCCTGGCTCAGAGCTGGTCTGTGCTCCTGTGGCTGCAGGAGAGACTTCTGCTCTCCACACAGTGCATGATGGAGCAGCAGGGTTCCTCTGAGAGACGAGAAATGGGAGCTGTAGGTAGAGAAACACTAAGGCCATACACATCTCCTGAAAGGAGAGGCCGAGGGAAGCTGTGATTCTTGTTTCTCAGGCTGTTTGTTCCTGTGAGGTGCTGGTCCCAGCCAACTTCACAACTGGTCGCTTGCTTAGATAGTGTTTGCTTTTCTCTCTCTCTCCAGCTTTCACTGAACATTATTTCTTAGCTGGGYCAAATCTCATTTCTCTCCAGCTTGAATAAACTTTTGTTAAGAGTTTGATAATGAGATATACATCCATCTTTGGCTTTTTAAAGAAAATTACCTTGGTCACAATGTAGATKGATAGGCAGAGTAACTGACTGAGAGCAGGAATTAGAAATTCCTTCACTGCCTCAGGTCAGAGCTCTGAGCAAAACAATCCACCTGTTTCATGCTTTCCTTTACTATGGATACAGRAGGGCAACCAAACTGTAAGAGTTTGAGATTACCCAATGTAAGAGCTCTGCATTTTCAAGGAGTAATGTAGCTTTTTATCACCAGTTCACTAGGTTTAATGGATTTACATCCCTGCTCTTTCCTGTACCTGGCATCTCTCACCTCCTCAGAAGCTCCATGTTGAGATGGTCTTTTCTGCCCATTCAGAGTCTTTCCTGTGGGGCCAGTGGTGGCCACTGAAGATGAAGGTCCCTAGGCCAGCACTTGGAGGTGAGCAGGGAGCAGAGGGTCAGCTGTGTACAGGAACAGTGGTACTGACATTCTGCACTATTTGTCTAATCAAACCAGTTGCACATTCAAGTATTTTTCATCTGTCATTTTCACAGCAACAGAAATTGCAAGCTTTTTATGCCATTACAGAATCTTTTTTCCCCCACTGCAGGAAGCTAATGGTTTTAAAATCTGAGACATTGCAAATAAGGATTGCAGGTGTAATTCCAGCTCAGGATGACTTCAGGGTTCCAGTGCCAGTCATTAATCATCCGACCTGCACTTTCTGGGTTTATGATTTTGACAAAATCCCTTCAACTGAATTACAGCCTTGTATGTAGGGCATGTATTCTTCTATATATAATTTTTAAATATAAAGTAAAAAAAACATAGAAAAATTAGGATCTACAACTCAAAAAAATCTAGTCCTTTTATGGCATAGGCAAACAGAATGCTCTTGACTTTAACCTATTGGTTCCACTTCATATGTGGTGTATTTTTCATACATCATGGGGTTTTATAAATTTGCTGTATAAAGCACCAGAGCTACGTTACCAGCAAAATAGAAAGAAAACAAATATGTCAGGGTAATGATGCCAGGACAATTCCTTATTGAAAAAAAAACAGTTTATTAATACCTTATTGCTACAAGCTAGATCTTATTATCATCTTGGGTCATTTAGAATCTTATTAGGTATTCTGATGGTGGATGAATAATCCTGTGATAAATTCTTTGCCATGTCCTTCACAGTTGTCATAGCAGGATCATAAACAGCATTTATAACAATCTAGCCTGGAGGAAAAGGCTTACAATGGTCTGTTTAACATGCAGGAAATATTCAGATCGGCCGTGTCTGGTTAAATTCGAGACCCACAGGAGAGATACCAAAGTTAAATGTAGCATGGGTTTCTCTGAAGATTAGCTTTAAAAAAGGCTTYGGGTCAGGGACAGGGGGACTAATGCCAGCAATATGGCCACAAGCAGCCTTCTTTCAAGGAAGTCAACTTGAATAAAAAGGGTGCCTGCAAGTTTGTTTCTTACTGAAAAATCCTCATGTTAGGTTACTTGAGCTGCTACTTAAGTGGCATGGTTGAAATTATTTGCAATTGAATGTCTTGGAGCTCAGTCATCTACTTCAGTGATTCTGAAATAAAAAATCAGTGTATGCACTCACATAGTGAAAAATATGCAGATTTTTGCTGAGCTATAGGATATCTTGCCTAGATGCTGTAACTTCTTGAACTCTTGAAAGCTCAGAACTGAATTCTTCAGAACAACTACAAAAGTAACATGGGTAAAGTCAACTCTAGGAAAAAAGAATAAATTTACACCGCTTTGGGTGGGTACTTAAAAAAAAAATAAACCCCAAATAGTCTACACATATAAACACACTGAACACAATGAATCACTTACATCTGTTGTCATTCACTGTTGCATTTGAAAGTACAATACCAGTTCTCCAACCTAAGTGCAGCAAGTGCCTCTCAAACCACTAAAACTTTCCAGAACTGATGTTATTTTTAAACACTAACAGTGGTGCAAATTAAAGCTCAGCCAAAACTAATCATGCAGGACCTGTCAGGCACATTTTCAGGACAGTGATAATAGAAAAGGGTGGCTCACTGCAAGAAATTGTGTTGAAACATTTGAGTCCAGCCACATACACACACAAAATCTCTCTCTACAATAGCTGATGTTGCTTTCTTGGYGCTCGGAACTGGAAGTTGTCACTACCACCTACCAGAACAGATTTTGCAGATCTCTTTGTGCACACACACAATGTTCATAGCAACACAGAGCTACAACATTTCCGAGGACAACACATACTGCAGGAGATTTAAAAGAGTGCAGGTCACAGTCTCCACATGATTAGCTCAGTACTGTCATTTGCCTGGAATTTGTTCCCAATTTGAAATAAAAATYTGTCAGTAATTCTGAAGCGTTTAGCACCTTGGGAATGCACCARCAGAAAGAAACACCAGAGTAACCACAGAGACAAAAGAAAAAGAWCTTTGAATGGAGAAGTTAGATCAGATGGGAGCCTGCAGGACAAGGTACTCTACAACAGGGCTTAGGGTACTGTGTRAGTTTAGCTGAAGCTGAGACACACTTTTGTTTCCTTGTGATTAAAATCAGTGCTTCTGGTTTGGTCTTTGCACAAGTCTGGTGAGGCTGAAGGAGAGCTCACTTGTAACACTCCTGCTGYCAAAACAGCATAATATACCTGTGTCAGTCACAATGCCATCAGGATGATGTCTTGGATTCTCACATCTCTAAGGCAATGGCAGGCAGCATATGTAATTATATCACTTGTTAAAAAGAATTGCAATGGCCTTTTTTTTAAGTAATAAAATTCAGTCTTCACTTCTTCTTGAAAAGCCATGCTTCCTAGTGAGGAATAAAGGTTCTAATATATTTTTTCAATGTGAGATTTACACTAATAACCTTCCTTATTAATTAAAAAACCTTCTTAAGTATACTATGACTGTATGCACAAAAAAAAWGCTAAAGATTATTTACTTTCTTTGCACAAAAACTCCTCCAAACCACCCACAAACCTTTCCATCCCTGTTTTGATAATTAAACAGCTGTACAAAGAAGTACCACATGTGAAGATCACTATTTTGGATGCACAGATCAACACTTAACCAGACTGAAAAAGCAGGAATGTAAAATTAATACCGTTAAGATCACAAGTTAAGTGAAAGTCCTTAGAGATTTCAAATTGTTAGTATCTTTCTATAAATGCTCAAAATCCCTCCAAGGCAGCTCTCTTGGCATAGTCACCCAAGCACATGAATTCACAAAAATCTCTTAGATGTCAACAGATTTCAGATTCTAGATTCTAGTTAGTCTTGTGCTAAAAAAATGTAACTGTGATGAAAGAATCTATTTTAAAAGCTAAATTTCCTTTTGTCTGTAGACACAAAACAAGTAAAATATGCTTATTTTAGAATAAGATAATGCCTCTCTGCCTTGAGAAAATGTCCCTGCAGTTGTTTCAGGCTGAGGTGAGATCTCAACATTATGCACGGTTTTCTTCCTCCTCCCCTGCTCATGTAGAATCCCTTTTCCAGCTGAAATCAATGGGACTTCTGCCTCAGATCTGGCCTYATCTGAATCATACCAACCAATTTCCTGTCAGTTTTATTGCTRGTATGAAATCACATGGGCCAGCAAGACCATCTCTGTTTGATTTCATAGCGTTTTTAAAGTGCCTTGAAATGAAATAATCTATTTTCTACAGATATCACCCAAACTAATGTTACTTGACAAAATTTGGAGGGAATTATTAAATTGTCATGATCTAGCTATTGTCATAATCTGGCTCCACTGGGTTTTAACACTAAACTCATACAAACTTATTTTTTATTTTTTTAAATGCACATTAYTATATTCAAAATTTTTACCATTTGCTCAGCATTTTCATTCACAAAGCCCACCAAAGTAGTGTCCAGGCAGCTTTCACAAACAGTCCTCTACAAATCTGTCCAGGCAGACTGATTTCTGCCCTGGTGTTTGTCCACAGCTTTTTGAAGTGCTGCTGGTAAGAGGTGCAGATATAACCCATGGCCAAGGCAAGATACAACTCAATATGAGCCTATTCAGACAGAAGAGAGCTTGCTTTAGTTCCCTGGCACAGATTCTGAACTCACCAAGCTGAGTTAGACAACCTTCTCTAGAGTAAGATGATGATTATGACACAAGCACCTTTCCTCTAATTTCTKAGTCCCCTTAAATCCAGCTCTCTGGAATATCTAGAAAACTGCTATGAGGCTCAGCAGGAACCACAAGAACAAAGYTTTTTAAAGATCAGGCAGTGTTAACTCCCAGATCAGAGGTTGCATACACTACCAAAAATTTTGTGACTTTGAGAAGTTAATTTTCTATTGGTACCTGTGACAGAGCCTTGAACAGCAACACYGTAGAAATAATTAACATTCAATATTCATCTCATTGCCAAGGACCCTCTGCTGTATACAGAAGTAGCACATAACCATGATTACAAGAAAGGAATTGAAATATACTTGCTAAGTATGCTGGTTAAAATAAGAGCCCAGCAATTGAGGGTTATATTTCTTTCCCAGATGCTAAAGAGAATGAGAGCTGGGTGAGTGACTCAGGGAAAAGAGTCTGAGTAGGGCTGTCCCACTTTGTRGTGCAGAGGGTCCCAGTCCCAGAGGTCCCTCTTATAGCCAGATATTACCTGTGGTTTGTGGAGTAAAGCTCAGCCAGCTGTGCCTGCCTTGCTGCAGTCACAGCTTCAGATGCATTGAGTGCAATCAGAATTTTTAGGGATTTGAATTCAACCCTGGCTCCTGAGCAACAGAAATCAGTTATGGTTTCAGTGAACAAAATGTCTTAGAATTCTCACTTGGATGTGAAACCCTGTAACACAGTGATAGGGAATTGATGCCTGGGTCAAATCAGCTCCGAGGTTCAGCAATACAAGCACCAAGAGTACAGGTTAGACTCAGAYCTCATTGCCAAGGTGCCATTGCTCCTCTGCTTGGCTTTGTTACTGCTCCAGAATGGATATGCGAGAGCAGTGGATAATGCTGCAGAATATGCTACACAGACACTGCACTAGCTCCCAGAGAACTGAAGTGACAGATAAATAGTGTGCAAGACTGGCTTCCAAATCACTTAGAGCAAAACAAAGATAGATGGTAAATACTACTGAAGAGAAAACAGTACCCCAGTGATTCCAAAGAGATTTGCAAAATTTCCCTTCTCTTTCCCAATTACCTTGCATTTAGTTTTTCATCCTCAAGGCTGAATGAAACTCCCCCTCCTCACTCACTCCCCAGCAAACAGGAGTATTTGTTAAGAGGCTTCCTAGGACCTGGCTTGGCACTCTGAGCSAAACACCTCTTCCATTTTCCTCCTGCACTGAGATTCATTTATAAAACCATTTTCATTGAAAATGTAGATATACACTAGAGCTCAAAATGTGCCCACATGTATATCTCCCACTGTAAACCAGTCAGATGTCTAAATGGTAGCCATGCTCTTCTGCACCTTACTGGATATCTGGGATAACCTAAACCGGTTGTCCTTCAGCCTCAGAGCCACTCAGCTGTGAATAAGCCAATGTTTCTGGTGTACAAACCATTGATTAGATCACTTGCTTTTACAATTCCCGGTGAGTGAATGCTCTGTACACTCCCTGTCTCAAGTGTTGCCAATTAGAGCTTTAGCATCTAATTAACAAGAAATAGACTTCTCCACTGTTGACTTTGGAGGACTATGACCGATAACTCTATCTGCACAACACAATGAGATGAAGAGAATGAGAGAGAACGAGTTTAGAAATGTCTGGACAGCCTYAATGTGTGTGTGTGTATATACACAAACATATATTTGCAAGTGTGTATACATGTGTGTATATTTATATATATGTATATCCCTTTCTGGAGACATTCCAAACCCACCTAAATGCATTCCTCTGTCACCTGCTCCAGGTGACCCTGCCTTGGCAGAGGGGTGAGTCTGGATGGTCTCCAGAGGTCTCTTCCAGYCCTGTCTATTCTGTGATTATATGAAATAGTGTGGATTTAAATTCTCTTGCCTTATTTCTCAGTATGCAGTTTCTCTTAAAATATACCATCCCTGGTTTCTACTGATTTCTGCTTGGTGTCTCTTGGCTTCTCCGAGAAAATTCAATCATTTTTGAATATAAAGTAACAATAAAATAAGAACCTATAGTGAAGTTAATTTGGCTATAATAATAGCCATGATCCTGGAATTAAAGTGTTTTCAAAGCATTCTTGTAAGCAAATAATGTATGGACCAGGTGACATTTTTCCTTTAAAAATACATTATGCATCACTGACGTTCCTTTTATGACAAACGAGACAGAGAAAAGGCAGAATAACAAACTCTACAATGCAAACTTGGTGCATTCATTGCAAGTCTGAGCAGTTAATCAATACAGATTATGAGCTACTCTGSTTGGTTTAGAGCCAGAAGCTCAATATGCTGATAAATATCTTGCTCGTGAACAGCACCAGCATTATTCCTCATGCTTCAAAGCAATTTTCCATTCTTGACCAGAGCGATACAAACAAATGCAGTTTGGTGCTACCTAGAACAGAAATCTGCTGAGAAAGACATTTGAAACTGGCAATAGRTGCAGGCACTGCAAATAATTTTTCTTCATAGATGGATGATGCACGAGAGACCAGCTCTTATCATAAAAAACYACAATAGCAGATGTCAGTGAAATAATATTTAGCAATGACATGGACATTCTACAAAAGTCAAAGAGGAAAAAAATCTTCTCAGATACATGTGTATGTTGTTAATCATAATTAAGGCACGTGTGACAGTTTCTTGGCAACAGACACTGAGTTCCCTTCCCTGACAAACAAATCCTGCAGGAATACTATTTCTTTCATTACATCAAGCCTGCAGTTCTTTACACTAATATCCTCCACTTGGAACACCCCAAGTCACAGGGAAACTTTTGTTTTGTCAATTGTTTTTTTTTTCTGGATAATCACACCTCCACCAAAGRAAGCAGCATGTTTCTCATCAGTAAAATAAAAAGATCTTTAAAAGCCAGCMCTGTAAACAAGCACATATTATACTGTTGTAGACAGGCATGGGAGAGCAGGGACAAGAGAGATTCAAGGCATCCAGGTAGGGAAATAATGCCATCCATGTCCTACAAGGAGGTTCAGAGCAGCATGTGAAAGAGCCAAGCATGACTCCTGTAAAAGCAGCAAGTGGGTGACAGTCTCCCTGAAATGTATTTTTACTTGTGTAATAYATCTGATAGATGCATAATAGTACCTGTAACACCTAACTATGAGCA
>NW_026623578.1:561344-614717 GCF_030028575.1 Malurus melanocephalus | reverse complement strand
TAAGAGAATGATTTGCCACCAAATGTAAGAGAATGATTTGCCACCAAATGCTATCCATGTGAAAAAGATGYTATTTTTAAGTGCTTTCAGAGTCAGTGTGAACCTCTTCTCTGACTGGCTTTCTAAGGAAGAGAGGGATCCTCAAAGCCACCTTTGCTTTTGCACCTACTCAGAACAACTGAACACAATGGGTTTTCACGGGCTAACAACCAGAGCTGGAAAAGGGAACATGATGTGAGTGAAACAGAAATCTCTAAGCAATTTCAGCAAGAAAAAATAATTTCTCCACCTTTCTCAGTCAATTGCGTGGAGAAGATAGGAGAGCCCATGAGTCATGGATAAGATATATATTGTATTTGACCATGTCCACTGCTGAATTTTTCTGCACCTCTCAGAAAAACTGAGTTACAGACTTCATTCCCATGGTTAATTATGCTATTAAACATGTGTGTTATTTATTCTGGCCTAATTTCCTGCCTCACTGCATTGTTTAATATTGTAAAAAAGCAGTTTAGAAAATGCTCAGTAAATGTCTTATCCTACTTCCTAAGTGCAGGACTTAAGTGGACCTCTTAGGGACTTACAAAAAGGAAAAAATCAGATAGAAAAGCTCAACCACTTCAATCCAAAATAATGCTTCCTGTAGTCAGTAAGTCAACCAGCTCTTGCTTAAAACAATTTTTTCGAGATTGCTGTTCTGGGGGAAGAACACTTTTCATTATAAAGCTTTTTGACAAGACAGTAGAGGCGCTTCAACTCATACTTTCTTTATCCAGTTCTCTCTATAACGTGGGAACWGCATTTTTTCTGCAACCCTTTTCATTAGCAGCGCCTGCTCTGAGTCACACGGAGCAGCCTTGCCTCAAACATACGCTTAAGCCAAAGGGAAAGGCAGAGTAGCAACTTTGGGTGCTGCAGCAAAGCCAGCCCCGCGGTGCAGCTGCCGCAATTCCCAACAGCTCACACGGCACAAACCAGGCTGGAAGTCCGCGGGATCCAACGCCACCTGGTGATCCCCGACCCCTGCAAAGCGGGGCTTTRAGTTATAYTTTTCTCTTGCAACGCGGCWAGCTAAGAAGGTTAAAAAACCGCCKTAGATAACATTYCAAATTTAAAAAAAGGAGTGCAATTAAAAATTCTAAGTGTCTTTAAAATGTAAAAAAGTTAATGTTAATCCTAAATCTCAAGACCCCAAGATTTTGGTTTGATTTGGGTTGTTTTTTTTAATTGTTTTTGTTTGGTTGGTTTTTAAAAAGCACTTTGTATTGTCGCATGGAAAGAACAAGTSCCACGGGGAAGGCAGATTAGGGGACTGACCTCAGCAAGAGGAGACTCAAATAAAASTGAAATCAGCCACCATCACAACACCAATTTATCCGTAGCCACAACCCCACCACGGTGCCCTCCCTGCAGGAGAGGTGGCTGCTGTGCCTCCTCGGGAGGCTCACACTGCCCTTCCATTGGCCTGGGACGGGAGGCACCAACTCCACACTCACATCCCAGCGCATCCTGCTTTTCCTGGGAAAGCTGCAGCATATTAACCTGAGGAGGCTGATTTGAAGGGATATCTGTTCCAGRCATCAGGAGTATCTACATTTCTAAATAACAACTGATTTTTAAAACACACAGTTTGTGTTCTTCACAGACCTGGAGTCCCCTTCAGACCCAGACACCAGCTTGCAGCATCATGCTSTCAGTGGCTCCAAACAGAGCATCTGTAATATCAGTCCAGGAAAAAAACGSGAGAAATACTGTATTCAGACAGATGTCAAAACAGTTCTTTTCCCCAGGGACAGTCTGCCTGACTGCCCTGCTGGTTTTGTCATTCTGAGAGCTCAACACAACTCTATTAGGATACATTTTGTCATAAGATAAATTGCATGCTCAAAACGCCTCCTGAAGTTTCAAAATCCACAATTAACAATTTCATATTCGTAATGGTAAACATCAATACATCTTCCTTGGAAAGAAACTACCATCTGCATAAATTTAATGAGTACTTTATTACAGTGCTATTGTGGTAGCAGACTCATGCCTCTATCTCTCTTGTGAAGTCTGAAAATATTTGTTAGAAAAATACTGATGACATTGTGGTTTCTCAGGTCGTTTTTACAGGCTTCACAACACAAGCAGATATGTTCACAAGAAATGTTCATGATTACAAGARAGAAACAGACGTGACCCTCGGAGAGAGGTAAAAGACACTGCTTTTTTACATTTCATAAGGCTGGACATCCAAGGTAAACTCACCATGAATTAGGCTGATTTTTTCATTTAATTTATACTCTGCAACAGAATATCAACCTGTAGAAAAGCTAATAAAGGAAACAGAGTTTTTCCTATTAAAAAAGGCAGTATTGTCTAAAATTCCAGTATTTTAAAGGATGAATAYTTGTCAAGTATCTTTCCCTGCTGCCCAGTGCCATCTTTTGCATTTTTGCAAAAATATGGCATGGAAAAATATTCTCCTTGGTTTTGTTTAATTTCTCAGTACTGGAACCTTGTTCTATCTGCTTGAACTGGATTCATTTACTAGAAAGCTCTCAAGGAGCTGGACATCTTTTCCAAGATGGGATTCTGTGTGACGCAGCCCTTTGGCATCAGGAGTAAATTCCCTAACAGATACATAACAGAAAGTGATTGTTCTCGTTCTTGGATGGAAATAAAATAGAAGGTTGTAGAGAACTCAGAGCTTGCAGAGGAATATGACTGATGCTTTCTTCTTTCAGACAATACAGCAAGTCTGCATGAAAGATTGCAAAAAGGGTTTGATAGGGGATGTGCAAGGAGCTTATTTGGAACTGGAGGTAGCCAGTCAGAGCAGATGATAAAGGTGCCCAATGGGTAGCAGAACTAGCAGTTCAATCCGTTTTGCCCCAGATCATTATGGTTATATAATTGCACTCATAGCATTCAGTAAATAAGGCTGATCCATACAGATACATCACCCCCTTATTTGTAAGAACTACATATAGCAGAGACACTCCAACAAGTCCAACCAACACCAATAGAAATATTAATATTTGCTATTTCTTTTTATAAAGGAAGGATTAACACCACTATCAAAGAAAGAATGGCAAAAATAAATTAAAAGAAAAGTCTTTGATCCTATGCCACATGATGCACCAGGCCTAACTCCATTAGACTCTTCTCTGAATCTGTTAAACAATTCCATAATCTGAAGATTCAAAGTCACCCCAAAGTGTACAGAGCTGACCACAAATAAGAATTACTCAGAACTKTGAGCCAGGACATTTCAAGAAAAATGCTGTAGTGAGAAAAGTTACAGAATTTCAAAGCAGCTGTTTCATTGGTTGAGGTAGGATTTATACAAACTGTATAAAAAAGGAAACTTCCCATAACTGTATAAATGAACAGCATCCACACTCTGAAGTGAAAGAAGCTATTGGTTTCTAATGTATTGATGCTGTATAGTTATCAAGGACTTATGGAATTTGTGGCAACAGTGAGCAGCAATTTTCTGACTTCAAAATTAGAGAYAGGCTGTTAAACACCCACTGTTCTCCAGCATTCTTTTCTTACCATCTAGTTTGTATTTTTATTATAAACTTGTTCAACTTGTAATTTTCTAATCAACTGAAACWGCAAAATACTGATTAATCTAAATGATAACATAATTATAATGAAATCAGATGCGCCACTGATTGAAAGCAGACGCAATCTGAAGAGAATGATTGGTGCCTTAAAAATGGCATCTTGAAATAACAACAGGGAACCTAAAAGGATTTTTAATGCTAATGTTACAGTTGATAAGTAAATCCTACAACTTACAGCTATTTAGAAACACAGRAGGAAATAAGATTAAGGTGGAGTTTCTTTGTCACAGAATCTTTTAATTCTTTGTCTGAGAAGTCCGACCAATAAAGGAAAAAGAATTCAGTAAAGGATGTTCATTATTAAAATGTTTCATCTACCTCTCCTTCCAAATCACTGCAGCTACATCTTCCATCAAGATCATTTGAAATTTCTGGTTTATTTGTGGATCTGGTGAAACAACTCTAGTTTCTCCCATATTAGCTTTCGGTCCTCTAAAATAATAAAAAAAAAACAAAACCAAAAAAAAACCCCCAAATTCTATTTCATTTTCCTTTTCTATTCCATATGTCTCAGGTAGCTTCTGACTGACCTGGAAATCATCAGACTAAGCTAAAAATGGTGGGGATGGCTTTTTAATTTATAAGTCRTCCTGATATAAATTGGACTTTCACAACTGCAGCATTTCTCTTCATTCCAGGTATCTAATCAATTTTCCYCCAAATAATTTTTACATGAGCACTGATGTACTCGGTTGCCTGTTTAAGAAATCATAGCATTTGATTAAAAAGCCCAAACAAACTAAAGAAACAAGAATTATGTGGTGGTAAGATTACTAAACCTTCCACCATTGTGGYGTAAAGTTCCACCTCATGTCCTGCATTCAAGTGACTCTGGACATGTCATTCCCCATTCCTACATCCCAAGATGTTAGATCCCCACAGAACATGGGCAAGGGAAATGAATCTCACTCTACATCTGCTCAGATCCACAAATTTTCATTGTGCCAGAAAAAYGCAATTTTAAATTTAACCTTTTATTTGAGCCTTATTACAGATGGGTCTATAAAAATTACAGGTAGGTAACTTTTCCAAAATGAATTTGAAAAGTTGGGAAACTGAATACAGTGATGATGCATTTAGAATTTGCTGCTTGAGCACACTTTATAGATGCTTTCTGATGCTGCAAGGACCTGAAGGATTTTGASTGGTGAAGCAGAGCAAACCACTAATGTCCATCTGCCTACGTCATTTGCTTCTGCAGCAAATAATCTCCCAGGTACAGATAAGCCACTGAATACACTCAAACGTATTTTATCACAAGAAAGGAGATCCTATGCTTTTTCTTTTTCAGAATAATCAGTGTCTGTAGCATTTGTTATCACCAGCTGAAGTTCCACACAAAACTTCCAGCCCATTACCATTTTCTTTTTAGAGCTTGATAGCACTCTCAGAGCCTTCTGTGATCAAATGCAGGCAAATAGTTTTGATACAAATGCATCATATTAAAGAYTGCCTGAATGAAACCTGAGTTTTCTGAACTTGTCTCCTGTAACATGAAACAATTAAAGATACACTGCATTAGTTTTACTAATCTTTAATAGATGATAACTGGAATTAGGTTTGCCAAAGGAAGGTTTGAGTGTGTGTTTACCAGTAGAAGAGTGACAATGATTGATCAGAAAGAAAAACAGAATGTTTATGCTAATTARTTTCTTGCTTATTTGAATATAAGTCACATTTTATTTAAGGTTGTTTGTCTAGAAATTCAAGACTGCCACTGGAAACAAGAAATCCCTTAGCTTTCTTCTTTCCACTGGCAATCTGCTAWCAGCAGCAAATTACATTCAAATTGCACATCAACTAGTATTAGTATTAATTGTAAACTAACCTCAGTTCACTTAATTGTGGGCATAATGAAGTATTACAATTAGCCATAATTTATTATTTAAATAAGAAATATCAATATTATTTAGAGCAGGTGCCAATTACACCAGGCAGTGAAATATGCTGCCAAAAAGCATTTCAATTAGAAATTCAATTKCAACAAAGACAAACATCCCCTCACCCTGCAAAAGAGCCAAGAGCCCTGATGTGCATGACCTCCACGAGGAAGGAGGAACCTGAGCTCACCTGCTCTGTGCACCATGGATTTCAGGGGAGTTCTGGAAWGGTGCTTACAGACAGCACTGCAGACCTGTGCAGAACAGGTTTGTACAGGAAAGAGAAATTACAAATTCACCACATTCAACATTCTAATGTACCAGGATTTAACCTTAAAAATTCCTCCGGTCAAAGTCACATTTCATATCTATATAGTCACTACTGCTTGAAATTCTCTTTGTTTTATACACTGATAAATACAAAACCCAGTTTTCAAAGGATTTGGATGCAAAAACTCTAGGGCTGAATATGTGCCCTTTTTCAGTATTTTGAAACTTTCAAGATTCCTTTCTGGCTTGTTATTTTAGTTCTCTGCAGTTCTGAGCAAAGTAGTAAAGGCTGAAGTTTAAATCCCCCCTGACATAAATTTGGATTTAAGATCCTTWGCTGTCCTATTAAAAAAGGATGTATCTAGTTTAGTGTTTCTACACACAGTTCTCTATCAGGATGAGAATATTCACTCAAAATACTCAAACTTACTGCCAGATTGAGCAACCAATGCTTTTGTCCGAATACATTTGCCTTACCAGTAAAGAAACTGCATCCATCAGAACAGTATTTGCTTAAACAAGATGCATCTATAAAACAGCCTAGACTAATTTATACTAGTTAAACTTGACACTAAAGATGACGTACTAGAGCTGCTAAAATCTAAATTTCTAAGCTTTCATATATTCTCACTGCTTCCTAATTCATTTTGTACAGTTAAAAATTAAATGTAGCAACTCCAGGTTAGCAAAACATGAAATATCTCAGGGGAAGAAGTCAAATTAACAAATAGGCTTTGTGTATTTCGTACTTCCCTAGAAGTGCTCCTGGGTTATGCTGGACTCTACAAGTGGGGCTGTCAAATGAATGTTGCCAACAACAAAACACAGCATCAGTGATTCTTTTAATTTTTCTGATATCTGAAAGCATTAGCCAGTCCCTGACATCATGTTGCAATARCATGAAGCAAGGAAAAGATTTTGATTAGCTAGGAAAAGTTGAAGAGAAAAATTGCAAGCTGAAATATGCTGCAAGTATGCTCAAGTTTCAGCCACAGGCTCATGGTGATAGAACTTTTCTTGCTGTATATTAAGATAATTTCAGTATACTACAATTATGTGCCTAATTAAAATTAAGAAATTAGAACACAGTTAAAAGGARTGATATTTTGCTCACAGCTAATTTCATTAAAGTATTAATGAACAGGACTCATTTTATGGCTAGAGGGCAACTACTTTCTGCAAAGTACTTCCATGCTAGCTAATTTATTCATGCATGAAAAACAATCCAATGAGAAATGAGTGAGCCGGGAACTGCTGGTCCTAATTAAAATATTTAAAACACCATGTCTATTCTGTTCCATCCAGCCAAAGACCTAAGCTAGGAGCCAGCATGATACCAATTAACATGGAACAAGCAAATACACAACACCCACAGATTCTGATTAAAGTGCATATTATTGCACCATACAATATATTGTTCTACACATGTATGTAAATGTTTAATTAACCCATGTCTAAATCTCTGTAATGCTTKGAAATTGATACTTTAAATCCTAAASAAGTGACAATCAGACTGCATGATGTTCACTTTTATTTATAACAATGCTTTCTTAGCACACTCATTGGAGTCATCCTGCAATTACGCCSTGAATTTCTTAAGGGAGGGAGGTGAGGCAGAAGCAGAGGAGGAAAAAAAGAGCAGGCAAAAGATTTTCTTCTCTGCATTTTAGACAGCAATGAGATTGCTGGTTGCCAAAGGCTTGGAAACAGAACGAAATGTTGGGTTAGCCTCAGGTAATACAATATTTTTCATTAATAATTGAAAGAAGAGCCTGGGACTAAACCCATTTGTCAGTCTTGGACGCCAGCAACAAAAACAAAATAAAAGCGCTTCCTTTATAAACCAAAGAACTGTTTGTGGGGGAAGAACCCAAGGGATGGTTCCCACTAGAGAAGAACACKGCAAAGACTCAGAGAGAAGTTGGAGACTTGCAAACTTACTAGAAAGCAGGATCAGAAAAACAGAAAATTCTCTAAACTTTACTTCATACACAGATGAGAAAAATCTGAGTTCAAGGAGACTTGAAAAAGCAGAATTTTGCCTCAGTTTGCACCATGATAGGTCTTCCTTTTTCAAAAGTTTCTAGGGCTGTCCCTCTCCCCTCAGCTAATCTTAAAGCATTTCATTAGAAATCTGGCTCCCCATAGAGGTTTTCCTTCCCCTTTTGTATGCCATTCCCCTAGAAAACTCATACACYAGTTTCTTCATTAAATGCAGCAAGTGAAAGAAATTAAATAGCCTTCCCTTGCTTTTCCTGGCCGATTGCGTAGACTATTTTTTAGCCTTCCCTAAATGACAAGCTTTGCAACATACTGATGAACATGTCAAAAAGAACCCAGAGTCACCAGAAACTTCACCAGAGCAGCTCCCATGAAAATTTTCCTATTATCAAACCATGGAAATCTGTTATCACAGTCAGTACCCATGCAATTTACCCATGCATGTATTCAGGCTCTGGCTGTGGAAGTGTGAGACAGGAGTGAGCCCACACCCACTGACTCTTCCCAGGGCCAGATATTTTGTGCCCTGGATTTGCTCCTTCCTTTTCTCTGGCTCAATAGCAGGCACTGAGTGCTCTAATCCTTCAATGCCAGGGATGCAGAGRTACATGGCCAAAAGAGGAAGAGTGAGGGAGCTCAGAAAAACTAAGGATTTGGAAGGCAGATGAAGTCTGAATGCAGAGGACAGTGAAAGGCCGCCAGGGACTTTTAACGAAGACATACAAGCCAAGAAAAATTAAAGTTCCTGGCAGAGGGAGCAARGAGAATTTTGTAGGGGAGAAGAGTAAATAGACGATCTGAGAAACAGAGAAGAACTGAGAGTGGGAAAAGAAAACACRGGTGCAAATCCAGTGGAAAGAGACATCCTTATGGCCAAGAGACRTGAGCACATGTTCCCAGGTCAGGTGAACCCAAAGAGCAGAAAAAGTAACAAGAGAGAGAAGTAATTACCCAGAAATAGTGAAATGAGCAGTTGGTGCACAGCGCTGGGATACAAGCTCGGCAGTTCAGATTCACTCATGTCTTTGCCATACAATATTAGGTACATCTAAACCACTCCAGAAAAACCACCTTGCTTTGGTAGCATTAGTTGCAGTCAGGAAGTTGTAATTTCCCATGAAATGGATTTGCATCAAAATCAATTTCAACACCACTGCTGCTGCCATTTACTGAAAGTAAATGTAGRCTTTATTGTCTTCTGTGACAAAATAATCCTAAGGCCTCCTATAATGTCTTTGGCCTCCACAGTATATTATGATTTTTTCTGCCAATTTAAGCAGTGAGCAACACACACTTCAGTTCCTATTCCCTGTTCAGTCTCTGCTGTCACAATAACACAACCAAGTCAGATTCAGGATCCAGCTTGGGGTACAAAACAGAATGACATAAGACTACTTGAGTCCATCCTCACGCTCTGCTGTTCTTGCACCCAGGATGTTAACCTGACCAAGTACACATCTCCAGACAAATGCATAATCATTTTCATACATTGTGGTTGTTTATTGCCAGCTAATGTTTTTTTCTCTTTAACATTGTCTTGGACAAAACTGGAAAAATATACAGAAACATTCCCTACTTCCATATTCTAAAGCYTGGAGAACACCTTTAYAGCCCATACATGACCAAAAGTTAGYGTGGTTCAGCCCYAYTCCCCAGACYCTTAAAACATTARCTGTACATCACTAAGTGGTAATGTATGTGTGGCTCTTGTAACTCTATACATTTAAGACAAAATCATGTCTCATGCTAAATAAATCTGCTGCCTGTCCTTTGCAGCAGATGCACTTACACAGCTTGTGACCCATGGTCAATGCTGATGGATTTTTCTGCAAACTACTCCATATGGAAAAAAGATTCTGCTCACTCAGCATAACTGGCAAGATCGGAACCAAAGAGAGCTCTTGGCTGTCTGTTTGGGGTTGCTTTTTTCTTTTGGGATTCATCCCAGACAAGTGAGAGTGGGTACAAACATAATTTATAATTGGCTTCATCAGTATTGAAGATCCTCCTTGATATCCCAACAGCCAATATACAAAGAGCTTACACCTTGCCTCAAACTCTGGTTGAAGTGAAGGCAGGTCTTCCAAAAAATCTGTAGGYATTTTCTCAGTAAGGTATTGCCTCTTGGCAAAGCCCTAATCTTTTTCTCGAGGTCTGGAATGAAATTTGAACGACCTCTGGTTTTTTTTATGTTGCATACAAAGATAGAAGTTACCTTTCAAAATTACTGGTGACAGACAAACCTCTAAACAACATTACCCCCACTATAGATTTTTGGGATTTTTAAAAACCTTGCAAAACCASTGTTTATCTGAGATATCTGATTTCTTGCATTCTCTAAAAGGAGACTGTGCTTTCAGTTGTGTTCTAAATTATGCAGTGTGGGTTAATTTCTACATTCTCAAGTAGCAGGAGCAAAGAGCAAACTTCAAAGAAGACACTAYATTTTTATGCATCTTTAGCCAGACAAACATTAGTCCTTTCTCCTAACTAWAGCAGCTATTCTAAAGAAAGTTAACTGTTTTCTAAATATTCAGATGTTCTGTTGTCATAATTTCATAAAGTAATGAACAGCTTCTTAATATTTAATAAACCTTGCATGCTGTCCCCAGGCAGGGAGCAGAGACTGTTGATAGCCAGCTACTAAATRTCCATTAAAACACAATATTTCTCCTTAAAATGTACTTAACAAACAGGTTTTAGCACCTGCAATGAAATGTTAATTGCTTCAGCCACAAGACTGAAATAATCTTATCCTACAAGAAACAGATGGGGAGCAGGGAAGGCTGGTGCTTCCTGCACTCTGTTCTGGCTCCGATGGAACCCTTACTCTGACAAGTGCTTCTTACTGGTGCCATTGAACTCTGCTGGTGGTAAAGTGACAGACCAAGGGAACTGGGACAGTCAAGGAATGCTGCAGAAAAGCTATTTATGAAGCTGCTTCTTGGGAATCTGGTTTATTGTCTCTTGTGTGCAATGCAGGTCATAACATATTGCAATAATGATCTTTGCTAATTGGATACAGAAGTCATTAATACAGAACAACAGTATTTGTACACTTTAGTTCTGGCTTTTATGTTCCCAAAGCAAAAACTAATAGCAATGGGATGTGAAAAGAACAAGGAAAAGCATAAATGCAGCTAGGACTAAATGTTGCCCTTTACAGTGCTGCCAAACTTGATGTCCATCTGTGCACTGGACCTGGGGTGGACTGATGGTCAGGTGGCCTGAAGATGTGTCAAAGTGCTGTGAAAGAAAGTGCCCCCCAAAACAGAGGAAATTCCTAAATCCTCCTGCCTGATCCACACAGGTGTGCAAAGGTCACATCCAAAGAACTGCTCTGGTATCTACAGTTGTCCACTGAAATCATCTTTATCACCTAACCCTCCTCAAAATATCCTGCATTGCCAACACAGATGTCAACAGTGTGAAATAGAAGTGTGTTAATATCAAAAACCAAAAATGACACAATCAGAAATAAATATGATAACTAACTATTCCACCAAAGCCTGTGTAGCTGACAGGGAGTTTGGGTCTGACTTTACAGGAAACACAGAAACAGGAAAAGGATAAATACTCTGCTTTAAACTGAAAAATTTAGAGAGTCTTTAAAACTGATCTCAAGTAACTCTGTAAGAATTTAGTGCAATGAATTTTGGCTTTATAGACTATATTTCTCGGTGTTTAATTTGTTCAATGGCTGAGGAGAGGGAACAAATATGATTAGAGAAATACAATCTGCTTTTGAAACCAAGAACCCCCTAAAATCTTGAATACTCCTTAAAAATGAATTGGCTCCAGCTGACTACTTCAGTGCTTTTGAGTTATTAGAGCCTAACTGGGATATAGTATTTAATCTAAAAAGTTGTAGAAATTATAGGGTGAGTCTTCTCTGGATAAATACATGTGGAATACAAAAACCCTCACAGATTCCCTGCAAGAATGCAAACATAAAAAGAGAAAACATCAGTGTAAGACATGATAGATTTATTCTTCCTCTGGTCAATGCATATTGGTCCTTGGCAGCAGCAGCCTGTGATCATATGAGCATGGATTTATATCCATCCGTAACTGACTGGGAAGTAAATTGGAAATAAAAATGTTCTAAAAGGCTTTTACTTCTACATATCCATGAAACAGGCAAGCATCATGCYTTGCAAAGAGAGAGGACCTGCTAAAACCCCCAAAATAATAATAAAATATTGTATTTCTTGTCAAAGTACCACCATCCCTTATTTCTCACTAAGATATTGACACATCTGTTTGTATAACCAAAAAACACTTCTACTCTAACCAGTTGTATTCAACTTGTGGYGCTTTCAACATTTTTTAAAGGTGCACAACAGTAACACTGTGGTGCCCTGTGATATTCTCAGACACACAGTTTTGAAACTGGGATGCCAGCTTTGTCCCTGGTCTTTTTCTGATCAGGTGAATTAGAAATACAGCAATTTGATTTATTCATAGGTTTTACATAGAATGAGAATTTACATGGTGAGAGTGCATGTWTCTGGGGAAGAAGGAAAAAGAAAACTAATGAATATGTTTCCCCCCCCTAAACAAGGACAGTTGTTCCATATCTGTCAAGTGACAGCTCTAATTTGAGGTCYTACTTGACTTGGATGAGCCAAAAGCCCATGAATTTCAGATACTGTGAGGAAACAATGGAACAAGACATGTTATATTGAAAGCACAAAACTGTGATGTTACTGGTAATACTTTTTCTAATTATTTCAAAAGCGTTTGAAGAACCTTTTTAGGAACTCAGTTTTTGTCACTCAAATACACTATGCCTGCTGTAGTACTGAGGCATTGAATGTCAGCAAACTACAAAACATGGACATATCCAGAAAAAAATATGATGGCAGAAAAGTTTATATAGAGAGTGGCTTTTACTGAACTTAAAGATAGAATTAGACATCTCAAAGTAGACCMGACCTTAGAACTTTCCTGCTAAGACACAGAGGCAGTAGTAAATAACTAAAAACTCTCACACTTGCCTTGAGTTCAGACCTCAGTTTTCCCCACTTGTGGCCTTCTAGCCACTGCTGGATGCAAATGGCCAATCAGCCAGGTTTGGTAAGTTGAGGTGTGATTCTCCATGTGATCAGCTGCTGGAATCAGTAGCTCTGTCCTGTTATTATCCTTGGGTAARTCTCCTTATAAATAAGTAGGCATGGAGAGTACTGCCCCATGCTTAAAGCTGAGGTCTAAAACCAGCAGGTAAATGCAAAATCAGAAACAAGGAGAAGAACGTAAGCCCAGGGCATGGTCTGGGCAGGACCCAGCCAAGCAGGAAGGACAGAGGATATTGCTCTTTGGCAGCCCATGCAAAGTGACACCTTCAGTGTTTAATACAGATTGAGACATTGCCTGCTGTGAGGCTGCTGTTGAGCCAACTGCCAGCACCTGCATTTTCCAAAGGGAATTTCTACCACATGGATAATGACCTTCATGCACTATGGCTGACTGTTGCATATTATGGAGGAAAGTCATTTCAGCCTTTGAACTCCAGAAAACAAATACCACACATCAAAAAWATTTTCTTTGTAATTCAGAGACTTAGCACCTTGAGCTTGAAAGACTCTCACTCTGAGTAGATACTGTAATTAAGATAAATAATCAAGAAATTGATATTGAGTAAAAGTTACAGCTTACAGTAGAAGGCAGACAAAAAACCCTGAAGCATCAAATTTCTGAATTTTTTCAATAAAGATCTTCAAGTTCTTCAAGACAAACTCACTTGAAGGTTCCAGGCACTTGGTACCTCTCTGTCCTACATTTAGAATTTTTTGCTATCATAACATGGCTCAAAAGAACTCCACTTCTACAAAAAGGCTTGTACAGCAGTCATGAAACTGTGTGTCCTAATGGTGGATTTCCATGACACTGCASCTTCAGCTATCTCAATATTCATGGAGGCAGTTAGGCAGCATCTATGAAGAGTAGTCTTTAAGGCAAAGAAAATAAAGCCTAAACGGTCTGAACTGAATAATGAATGAGAAGATTTGAAGCTTCCAAACAGAGTGGCTGACTGCCGGTGGAACACAGAATCTTGTATGAAGGTACCATTGGTGCAGCAGTCAGAACCTCTCATTTAAAGACTTTGCACAGTAGCACTCAATACACACAAAAATGTTTATTGAAATTACATTGCTCAAGCCTACAGGAGKGTTCTGAGTAAGGAATGCTGGATAGGGCCCGATCTCACCCTTGYGTTGTGATTGAGTTTGGTTTTCAGTTCATAAGTAGTTTTACTGATACCTATACATTTATTCCAGCTAATAGCCAAAGACAGTGGCCTGTTAGATTTTAGGAATTTTCACGTAGATATCTTCGACATATTTCTTATAGATGTCTACGTTAACACTCTGCTATGTGTGCTATGGCTACAATCAAATTTTGAGAGGTTAGTATTTGTGTCTGACATGACTGGGTGTACCAAAAGTTGAAGAAAGAGCACATCTCTAAAAGAAAAAAAAAAATCCAGATTTCTAAAAGCATTTTATCACTTGTCTGGTTGTGATTTTGCAGCTTTAATAATTTTCAAAAATACAAACCCCACTTTGTTTTGTCCTTGAAGTTTAAGTTCTGTAATGATTGGTATCTGACTCTACCAACACTCCTAAATCAAGAACATATTTTCTTTTATAAGAGTCCATAAAAGGCAGTTTCATTTTCCTACCACAATGCTGTACCTAATAAGATCTTGTTTTTGAGGAACATTCAAGAGATTATCATCTTCCAAAGTAGATTATGTCTCAGAAAATTAAAACATTGTAAGTGCTGATTGCTGCTGATAATATTAGTTCTCAATAATTAATTTGTTTAAGAAGATATCTGATACTTTATTTAGAAAATAATTATTCCTATAAACAATCATTTAAAATATACACATGCTGCAATAACTGGAGATGCCCTGAGCAATGATCCAAAGAGCAAATCTATCAGAGGAACACRTCAACAAGCCTGTCATCAAAATAGTCCCTTCCACAATAGACACTGCACACTTATTATAACTTGGATTAAGTTTAAAATATATATAAKGGCTGCTAGAATTTTTAAGTAGAAAACAGCCTTTTTTTTAATATTTTGATATCACAAAAACCATTACAGACAACCTTCTCCCACTGAACAAAAGGACTTTACGTATGTACTGTAACTCTTTTCTCTATGGGTTTGAAATTACACACAGTAGTGCCAAAGGTAAGTCATTTCTAGAGGTTTAATACATTGCTGATWTTTTTTTCCTCCCTCTTGTGAAATATATTTGTGGCCCACAGCAATCACTTTAGACTTTTTAGACACGTCCGGATAGAGATAGATGACACAAGTAATCTACTTATCTTCCTTTTCCATCACCAATAAAAGTGACAGCCTGCCTAATTAGGCCTAATAAAGCAGCAGCCGAGAGAGGGGCTCCGCAGCGATCTAAGGAGGAATGGCATTGACCCACAGATACAGGTGCCGCCTTCAGGCAGTACTGGTATTGCTTTATCTTCAACACATTACAGCCAGCTCATACCATATTCAAATGCAAGTAGCATGTTTTTCTCCTCAATTCTTAGATCAAGAACAAAAAAAAAAATCTCATCTAATCAAAAAAGGCACTGACAATTTTTCAGCCTCACATTAAAAGCAAAGAGTCATTCAGAACAGTGCACTCCATATTCTATTTTATAATATCACTTAAAGCTATTTCTTTGAATCACAGACATTTCTTTGTTAGGAAGGAAAATCAAAAATTCATCAGAAGAAGTTCTCAGGTTTTTTTTTTTCTTTTTTTCCCCACCCCTTTTTTCCTTCYCCACCCCCCTCCCCCTTTCCTTCAAACAGGGCTGTTGCATGGGGTTTTTAGCTGGAGCCAACATTTATAGAAGTTAGAGATCCTTAAGCAATTATTAGTGATGAGACTTTGACATGCCTGAGAGTTGTCAACAACTGACTTTAAATAAAGTAGAAGGGAAGGGAAATAAACAGTACTCAGCAAAATTAATACACTGCCTTGCAAATTAAAGATGYAGTGTTTTTTAAACAAGGAAAAAAGTCAACTTTGGATGAAACAGCATTTTAAGTATATCTTTGTAAAAATTATCAGATTGTCAAATGGCATGAAAATAAATCAAATCTGCAGGTATGTGTGATATTTCTACATTTGCTCAAAACAAAATAAAAAAAATCTTGTTTTTTTTTCTATCTGCAAGTGTTTTTCATTCTTATTAGTCCAGACAGCCAAAGGCTGTTTTTGTTCAACTGACACTGGAATACAACCACTTTCAGTACATTCCTTGCTAGTGAAGGGTTTGTACCAGGAGAGTTGGATACACAAAGGACTTTATTTCAAATTATTATTAGAGTTACTGTCTTTTCTGAATGAAGCTACAGTTCTGTGGTCCAGAAAGGTTGTCAGTGTTTTGCATAAGAACACCCCCAGTACCCCACATCAAATGTCAGCAACTCCTGTCAGTGATATCTGTGCTGGCAGAATTTGGATTTGGTGTTCAAAATGGATGCAGAGCATTGCAGATGAAACAATCTCCTTCCATGAGAGAACTACAGCTTTGAGAATATGCCAGTCTGCACAAGGTATCATCAAGACGAAGGCAAATGGAGGGGAAAGATAAAATAAAATAAAACAATATCCAACTAACAAATTTCAGAAGGAACCAGACCTCCCAATTAAGGGCATTAACTCATTTATGAACAACAGGAATTACTCAAAAAAACCCTGACTTCTGTTGTTGTTGTTGTTCCTTAATAATGTACAAACTGAAACTCACATTTCTTGACAGGAAATCCAAAATAGTTTAATCAAAATATTTCAGTGTAAGTCAAGGCCCTTGATTCAGATTTTTTATCACTACAGTAGAAGACTTTTGTCGAGAATTAGAACACAGAAAAAGCTTTTTATGGATGAGAACAGAAATTATCACAGTGACATTTTCTRTTCTTTCTCCACTACATAAAAATGAACCTTCACACACAAGGCACTGGGTGATGACACACTAGTGGGTGTCAAGGAGCAGTTTTATTTTTAACTAAGCTTAACTTGTTTAAACAGTCCTTCMGAAGAAAGGTTTAACTAATCCCATGGTTATACTTGAAATTAAATTCTACTTACAAAATTRAACAAGACAATATTTTCAATACGATCACAGCACAAAGGAAACATAGAAGATATAAATGAAAAATCTGTGAAAAGTTCTTCAGGTATGTGAAATGAACCTAAACTCACAGTTCAGGGGCTGATGTATCAAGAAGTACAAATTGCAGAAAGACTTAAAGAATTAAGATCCATTATTCTGATTGACTGATTTGAATGAAACCACGTGTTCAGCTTAAAAGCATTAATATTCTRCTTCTCACTCACACTATGATACCTTCACAACAGCTGATCTTGACATTGTTTGAGGAGGTTTCTTTTAAAGGAAAAAGGTTTTCCCAGTTTGCTAGTTTACTATGACAAAAGTTCAGGACTAAGACCTCACTAAAATGTTGACTACCTTTGGAGCTGCAGAAAAGGYAGAAGAGCCACTGCTTTTATTACAGGTTGCCTTCCCCCAATTCTGCTGAAAGCAGAATTCAGTTTTTAAAACATTTAGCTATCTTAAGAAGCCAAATGATGTGCAAATTATGCTGAGCTGTAACATCAACAGATTCGTAATTGGAAACTAAAGCTAAGTAAGGGGCAACAGACTGCTGACACCTTTTTTTTTAGTGAGAATATGGGTGTAGTACCAGAATAATTTACATGGAGGGAGAAAACAGAGCTGCTGCCAAATAAAGAATGCAACACAATGAACAYGGGAAAAACAGAAAACCATGTGAATGACAAAACAAATTTCCGTCACTGGTTAACACACTGCAAGACACTCAATGTGTTCAGCTTTGAAATCATTCAGGGAGGGGATGGAACTTCTGTTMTGTTAAACTCAGCTACCAGAATCAGTCAAGCTATTGCTACTATCAGCTCTAGTGCAGTAAGTTCTTGGAGGCCTCTGATTCGAAATGTTCAGTGTATTCCCAAAAATGGGTATCTGGGCTGAGCAAAGGTCAGGTCATTTTCTTAAAGAAAGCTCTGTGCAAAAGCAAGAGTATCTTTGGTCTGCTTGAATATTCACCTTTTGGTTTTTGTGGCCACTGTTACAGGTTTCTTGTTTTAAACCAGTCATTTTGTACAGAAGTTCTGGAAGGTTATCTAAAGGGGCTGAGTGAGGGGTTTGGTGGCTCAGCAGCATAAATTCAGATGGGTTTAAGAGAGAGGGAAAGTGGCCTCTCACCATTAGATTCAACCTACCTCAAGAGYCAACCCATAGTATCATCCCATAGTTAATCTCACTGGTTTARTGTTATTGGTAAAAGATGAAGGTTRAAGAAAAASAGGTAYTGCTCACAGGTAATGTCACTGCATAATCACAGGGAATAGAAATTAGTTTGTTTCTGTTTTCTCCACATTATGGAGGAAGAGTTATTCCTGCTCCTCTTACATCATGCTGATTTTCTTACTAAGGGGAGCCAGGACTTCCCCAGTGAGGATGTGGAAACAACCCAGAGCAGGCAAGCACAAAGCCARCACTGGCAGCATCACAGGACTGGAAGAGCTTCCCAAAGGTAAATGAACCAACAGCAATCAGAAGGCTGACGGGTTTGGGTTAAGAGGGGACAATTTTGGGTCACTTCCTCTGAGAATCAAAAACCTGTGGGATGGAATCAGTTATATGTTTCTTACTACGTGCCTGACAACCTACTTCCTGAAGTCAGTGGTTTAYAACACAAACACCAAGCCTGTCCTAATGTGCCCCCGAAGCACTGAGGGTGGTTGTGCTGGGAATGGAGGAGATCMGACTCTGTGCCAGCCCTCAATACTATGGCATGTGCTGGCTCAGCACTGCAATCTCAGCCTGAATTGGTAATAGACTGACATAAAACCCTTAACCCTTAATGAAGTGAAATAATGTGATTTGCTGAAAATGCTGGGCCTTCTTTTTATTGGTATTATTGGGAAGGAAGTAACAGATGTAGGTCAGCTKATGAACATAACAGATGAACAGTATTTCACTGCTTTGCACTGGTCAAAGCTAAAATGCTCTGCTGGGACCCTGCTACCTGCAAGCTTGCAATCTGCRACATTTTACTCATTTCAGACCATGGTTTCCACTTCAGTACATTCATGATAGAAGGCTTGTCATTATATAAATTTATGGCTCAACTGGGCATGAAAAGCCCACGCACATTGTCTTAGGTGTTTTCAGCTTTGAAAGTTTCAGTTCTCGCTAACAAGCCCAATTTAAATGAATCAGATCTTATTAACAATTTCGTGCTGTGGTGMTAGTCCCTCATGAATGAGACGTAGCTCCAAAAGTACAGGGAAGTTCACTGCCAGATCCTRCATTAAGAAATGGAATTTTCCTGCCTCAGCTTTCAAAGACACTACAAAGTTTCCTGACTTGATTGAAACTTGATGATCTGCTGTTTTKAAAACTTGACCCAAAAGACATCTCTTAACAAATTCCAAGACAAACTTATGATATCAAAGTTAAAAGCATTTTGTTTGCTGATACCTACCAAAAACACAACATTCATTTTAGCTGAAAATATTCCTCAACCTCTTCAGGAAGCTGTTGCTGCTTTCTCATTTCTTAGTCCAATGATTTAAGCACATAAGAAAAACCTGTTATGAACTTCTGCAAGCRGGAAGAGAAAAAGCTTTTTATCTAGTTAATCCATTGAATGATTTTTATCTGGGTCACAGAATCACACTCTCTTGATACCTAGGCCTCAAATAGTGTTGGCTTTACTCTCAGTGGGTCCTGGTTAAGAATCAAAAGTCTCCCTACAAAATCCTGAAAGTACATGTTTATTGTTGAACACATTACTAGTTCCACCCATGGCAAAATCTTTTTCACTTAAAGCCAATGTGCTTTGTTAGATTGGATTTCTGGTACACATACTGCGATCAGGAACAAATTATAAAGAAAGAGGCTTAGAGGGAACTGATGAGCAATATCAAGTGGTTTTCTAGACATCTACCTCACCTATATCTTTTCTTAATCTGTTTCTACATCACCTCACCTCAAGCTGGGAAAGTATATGAGAGATTGACAACGATACAGTTTAAGAAAAGCTTCTATGGAAAGCATTCGAAAAATTGTCCTGTATTTAGTGTCAAACATATCAAAATCCCACTTCATGCTACAGAAATACACAGTCTTCAAAAGCCCTGTACACTTACTCATGCTTTGTGACCCTGTACCTCAGAGATGAAGGGCATAAGAGGATACAAAGCTATATATTTATGAATCCATCATGTGTCAGCTGTTTTTTTTTTACTCCTTTTTCTTCTCTCTTTCTGTGAGGGATTGGGCAGGTTTTCTGGAGAGACAGATATTTGTAACAATGCCCTGAGGGTTAAATAATGACATTGAAGGGGAAAAGTTGGGTCAACCTGCATAGTTTCATACGGCCTTAGTGACCAGTATGGAGTTGATCACCACAGCTAATGATTACACAGAGAAAAAAATTCCCTCAGTGCTCCATAAGTAAATAGAAAATGCTAACCTTAGCATATTCAAAGGAGCATTTTAGCATGCAGTCATTAAGTTATCTCTTGGTTATTTATTTCTTCTGCTTGTTATTAGCTGTGTGAAGAATATTATTCTAATTATGTCAGCCCAATCAGCAGTATTGCATGTCCAGGCTCATTTCCATTAGTTTGAGCTTTGTCTTTCACACTGTGATACTAATTCAATGAGACATCAAACATTTAAATCGACCCAGGATGCCGAGGTCAGGCAGTTTTGCCCTTCCACTCTATTAGCACTCGAGTGTAATTGTGTTTGTCACTCCCCGCATGACTAATAGTATCAGGGTGACTATCAGAGCACAAATGAGCAATGCACTAATATATTATTTTGTTCTATAATATCAATATGTGTTTATTCAGTGGTTGTGTTAGCCAAGTTGAAATGTTCGCTTTAATACAGTAACCATAAACTGTTCACTTAAACAGGGGCACTCACTCATACAATTACTTTACTGCAATATAATTTTTACTTTGCAGCAATAGAATTTTGCTTAAGAGGGAAAAATGAAAAAAAAAATCTCACTTTAAAAATAAGCTTTCAGAGATGCAGCAAACCTCAATTTGGCCTAAAAGCATCAGTAAAACTATGCATAGTTCATACACAGGACATATAAAACAATTTGCAGTGTATAAATATAAATGTATTATGAGCTACATATAATCAGAGAGTGCATGTACCACTAAAGCAATTTAAAAGCAGTTTGCACCTTTAAGAACAATTGCTAAAAACTTTAAACTACCAGGCCTTGAATTGAATATTTAGATACCCAAAGAAAAGGAAACCAAGGGATTTCCTTTMCATCGCTGCAATGACGCAACCCACTATGGAATTTCAGCATGTGGCTGACTTGAAAGACTCAGGTAATCACCAGCTGATGCTGTTCATGTACTTAAAGCTATAAATTTGCCTTAATAAATTCCTGAAAGGGAAACACGATTAATTCTCTCAAAACTTACATAAATAGGGGAAAAAGAAGAGGAAAAAATCTAATTATGAATTCAGCACATCTGATAATTATCAAATCTGATAATTTCAGGAAAAAAAGAAATTCTCTCTGCTCAGTGCAATAAAACCTCTGAGTATTTTAAATGCTGCATCATTAACAGATGGCTTCAGAATAACTAAAACTATCAATGTCCTTATTCATTTTCTTTTCCTGTTTATGCTTCAAAACAAGATACAATTTTCTCTCTATACTTTCTAGGGCAGAACTTGTTCCAGCTCCAGGGAAGGACAGTTTTCACCTTCAGCATTTGTGCTTTTTCATTTTCCTTCTCTAGTGCTGAGGAAAGAACACCCGACACCTCTTTCTCTTAGCTTTAAAAATGCCAACAGTAAAAAGTATTACTTCACACCAGCATGACATAATTAGCTCATTCAAGGTTAGAGATATAGAGGGGAGCTTTATTTCTTCATTGAACAAATATAATTTGCTTCTTAATAGTGTACAGTAGCTTTCAACATTTTTAATGCACAAATAAACGTGATAAAAATAATCTAAACTTTTCTCACCTAAAATCACATCCATTAAAATAAAAACAGAACCACAAAACACACACAACCAGTCAACTCTGAGAGTCATCTGCCAAAGTTCTGGGAGGCTTTCTTGCCTGCTATCATGTATATGCAATCCTTCCTCTAGGCAAGGTTTCAACCTTGCTGAACTTAAAAATATGCTSTTTGGATTCATCAGAGGTAACATGGTAAAATCTCCCAGATTTGAACACAGACTCAGAATATTAAGATGAATGACATCACCATCATTGTCTGTCTCCTCCAGGGAAATACACTGTTTACTCATAGTTGTCTGCTTCACTCACACAACTTGAAGTTGTGTGAGAGGTAAGGCCCTTCCCGTGAAAAGGTATTCCAGCTCATGTCACAAATTGTTCTAGAAGGAAATGCTTGCTCTGTGGTATTAACCAGACCTAAGTAACCTCTGAAATTTCAGAYTGAATAAAACTCACTCAGCAAAATTCACCACAGCCTGAGAAGTTAGAACCAWCAAAGCAAACCTACCCAAAGCACCTGATCCAATCCTTTTATTGACCAAGTTTTTTTATACCTGACTTCTTTTCAGCAAGACATAAAAGACCCCCAGCAAATCTCACCACATTTTCTTCTGACTCCAGGCCAGAGTGCAGAGATTCARAAATGGCTTCAAGCTCCAGGAATTGTACCTGAGCTGAACTTTTAAACATTTACACATCACTGAGCATTAGCAATCTGCACCCTCTTTACATTGTCAGCCTGTGATGAATCTGCAGCAGATCAAATTTGGCATCATGCCCAGTCTAACTTATATATCTTCTCCAAATCATAAACTTCYTAAACTAATGCTTCCCTGTGCAAAGATATTGGGAAGAGGATAAATCTTCAGCCATAACAGGCTGTTAAATTCATTGAATTTGCATGGGTTAACTGAAAAAAAAGGTCCTTATAAATATAGATCAAAGAAAAAAAGTATATTCTTAACAGTTTTCATTGACCTTTCCCTAATAGAACAAACTCTCAAGAGAGAAAATACATCTAACTTCACTCTACATCACGTATTTATTAGCTTCCCTGATTTGTGCATCAATGTTCTCTCTCATTTACACCTCAGACAAAAACTACATTTGTTTAGCATTAATTAATTTCTCAAATTTAAAAAAAACCAAAACAATCCCCCCCCACCACACACACATCTCCTACCTTTTACAGAATACATAACAGGTGGGACCACTGCTTTCTGGCCTTCCTAAGAGTAGAAACCCAAAAATATTATCCCCCTTTACAATGATTCACAACACAGCCTTGGACAAATTACTGAAAAAATGTCTTTGTATGTCCCTGGTCCCTGGGTGTTGAAGATTYGCTATGAGGCACCAAGCAAAACTCAAGAGATGTATTTGTCTACAGTATGCTTATTCCTYTACCAAGCAGCAAATGTTTGTGTTCTTTTCTTTGCCCTTCCCAATTAGGRTTTTATGTATTTCTAATGAGTAAAATTAGCTTCCTTTGCTTTGAGTTTAACTTCAAAGTTTTCTTTTTTTTTATCTTTGTCTGTGACAAGTAATTACTATATATGGTAGAGCTGGTACATGTTTCTCTATCAAAATATTTATTTTGATAAAAAAACAAGGAAAGTGTGGGTGGCAGGAAAAAAATGCATTTTCTGCCCAACTCTAATTATATATGTATATACACATATATGTGAAGAGTAAATGTACTGTTTTGCATACTTTGTTTTTGCCTACCCATCCATGGTAATTAAACCCAAGTGTATTATATTTATTCCCCTGAGTTCAACCCTCCATTTTGACAAATCAAATGATTAAACATATACTTTACTTCTAACAAGACTCTGTGCAACGCTAAACTGCTGCCTTAGTTACAAGAGCGTTGCTTTTTATTATAAACACACTGCTTTCTTTTAAACAACCAAACATCTCTATTCCCCACCCCGCTTTCACTCGTGCTTTGATARGCAGCAGCCCTAAACTGACAATACTTTGCTTCCTCTGGGGAGGGGATTACCCTTCATTCTGCAATGTAAGTTCTGTGTGGCAGCCCGTGGACAACTGGCTGCTTCTAAATAAGTCACACCCGCATTTTCAGGGCGATGCAGACACCCCTAACTACATCCAGAGAAGACTAAGAAGCTGTGATCACAGATGYAGTAAAATCAGAGCACAAAAAAAACCCCGTTGTCATTGGAAAGGCCTTACCTTAACAGAGCAGGCGGCTCGGCAGATTCCCCACTGCAGACAGCACAGGCCTTGGAGGTTCCTGCCAAAGCACAGTGGAAAATTAACAACAGAACTCCCTGCTCAGGTCTCAGTATGTTATTGCTGATTTCAGTTTCCATATGGGTTACTAATTCCTTAACTTTTTGAAAAAGATGCTTAGCCCAAGCAGCTATTTGACRGCTAGAACAGCTAGAGCACATGCATTCCAAATCTGCAGTGCTTCTGTAAATGGATTATGCAAGTACTTCATGTTTGGAAACAGGCTTTTTAAGAAAACTCACCATGATTCTAGAGAGAAACAAGAGTCTTGATAGCAAATAAAATACCCCTTCACACTAAAACAACATGGCCCACAGGATCAAGCTCTATGGGCTGGTGCTTGAGCAAACAATGACAACCCTGTGGGCAACCAATACAAGCTCCAGCAGGAGTGTGATGGTGCAACTCTTGTCCACCAAAGAAAACAGGGAAATGTTTGCTCCCATCACAGATTACCATAACTAATGTTAAAACAAAGCCTTGAGTTTCTTTGAAAATTCTTCCTAAAGACAACAGTGGTTACAACAAAGTATCCAAACTTCCTGTTGATTCATTAAGCATGCTGTGTGTGGTGGGAGTTCATTTACTTTAAACATTGCAAATTGGCAGGTTGTTTTGCTAGCCAAAGAATGAAAACATAGCTTCAGGCACTCATCCTGYAAGACCTTTCCTTCCAAGAACAGAATAAATGAAGACAATTTAAACATTCAAATTCCCTGAACCCCTACTTTTATTGGGGAGGAAAATGGCCCATCTCCTTTGCACACTTTCTCTCATTTTAACATWGGGTCAAGGCCTGAAGATTCTTTATATCTTACCCATGTAAAACTTTGGCAGTGCAGTTAACCAAGTAGTTCATAATAGATAAAGCAGCAGTATTACACCCAAGCAGAACTCAATTTCTGTCCATTCTGCAACCCATCAGTMTCCCATAGTGGGCTTGGGAGACATTTTATACATGATCCATTCCCAAATCACATACTCTCTAGGAGAGGACATCTTTTAGATGTGGAAAAGATGACATTTCATTTGAAGGATAAACATTGGTACATTTTAGAGGAAAGCCAATGCAATGCAGAGAAAAAAATGCAGGTACTTTTGAAGTAGTACCAAAGGAATTTAAAAGACAGGAGTCTCAGATAATTTCCTTATTACAGTCTGTTGAAAATATWTATGCTTCAAATCCTTTACTAACAGTTTTCTAGTTAGTTTCTAATACAGATTAGAATTTTATTACTATAAAATTCTACTAACTATATATTTGAAACTCAATATCCATAAATAYATCTATATATACATATTAAATAGGATAGGTTTACCTCCTTAAAGTGAAACACACAGGTGACACTTAAAAAGGATTTGCCTTTATTTACCAGACAAAAATTACAGACACATCACATTTGCAGTAGTGGCCCTGATTCCACTCTATGTGAGATATGTTGTCCCTTTGTTTGCTGCTGACAAGCGTAAAGAGCCACTTTCACTGCAGATAATAATGGTTAATTTATCACACAGAGCAGTGGCTGACCTCTGTGCGTCCCTGGCCCTCCATCACCTTCACACCTGCTCAAGCTAATTGTTAGAGCCAAGTGTAAATGAAAATCAACTAGGCTAATAATGAATGGAGGCCATTACTTGCAACAGCACATTGCTTTACAAAGGTTTATCAAGCTCTGATATAACCGGTCCCTTAGTCACAGCTCCCTGTTTTATAAATGACAATAAGGCAAATATTCTTCAAGCCAGCAATAAGACTAGGCRGTAAGGCAAAACACCTATGTTTGCCACTGTTTTGCACAGCAAATAATACACTGACATTTGAAAAAAGCAAGCCAGAAATCCTGGTTCATAAAGCAACGGAAGTATTTTTAAAATTCCAGAACAGGATAAAGTATTCACTCATCTAACATGATACCGGTCTCTTACCATTTGTGGGTGCAAGTATACWAACTAATGAACAGGCAAAAATCCATAGGTGAACAGGAAGGAATAGGTGAAAATCCAACCCAAAAGTCACACCACAGCCTTTCACTGTGAAGACCACAAGACAACATACCACTTATAAAAAAATCTCAAGGACCATAACCTTGTTCAAACTAAAACATAGAACTCACTATTTTTTAACATTTTTGTCTATGTATCTTCAGACAATAAGGACAGAAATAACAGAATTATCACAAATACTCATTCTCATAACTTAAAAAGCTATACAATTTGGGCAGTGGAAGGTTGTCTATAACTTCAAAACTGAGAATACAGAGGATATACATAAAGATGTAAGAGCTACTAAATTATCTTTAAGATCCACCTCTGTAATTGTTTTCTCATACAAAAAGAACAGTGAGGTCATCAGTGCATGTTGTGTCTCCTCCAAMCCCCCACAAGAGAAAAAAARRCAGTAGTTACATTCAGAATCATGYCACAGACAAATAAACARCTTGATTAAAATAAAAACCCAAACTAAATAAAATTTCACTTCTAGCTTCTTATCCACGTTCCAATTATTTTTGAAGCAAAAACTCAGGACCTAGAGAYAGTGAGCACTGTGTAAACAAGCTTGAAACATCTGAACTGGGTCCTGCAGCCTTCAGTGATTTACTAGAAGAAAAGCAAATACCTGYTTTTCTGTAAGACTCTCATTACTCCTCTGTACACACCACCACAATTTTGACTTTTTCTCATTTGCAAGGAGTAAAGAGAACATATTAAAATTGCCTATGATCTGATAAAATAATTTTCTTTACCCAATAGAATAATTTTTATTAAAAGCAAATGTGTTCTTCCCATAGAGTATCATAAAACAGAACTTCTGATCAATTCAAAAGCATTTTGCCATAAAACTTTAATAAAAAGAAATAAAACATGCATAACATTTTCTACCATGTATACTGCATTAATAATCCACTAGATGCCTTCAAATTAGTAAAATAAAGTGCTTTCTTGCATGGATCTACAGGACAGAATCCAATGTCTATAAAAAATAAAGAAAAGAACTGCAAAGTGTTGCTGAACATCAGATTGCTCATGGCAGGGCAAAGGCTAAAGAAAAATGGAAATGAAAACTTGGTGTCACACTTTGGACAACAAGGTCACTAATGGTGCTGAAATTCCATGCATGCAGTCTGGATGAAAACTGTTTATGTACATATTTCACAAGTTCACACTGCTGTCCTGGCTCTTCAGAAATATGTTGTAAATTTGTTTGATTTACACTTTTGATCCCTACCATATTTTCTGGTTTTACATCCTCATCAATATGAAGCCAACAGAGAATAGTGCAAAATGAGTGTGACTCTACTACATTGCAAGGCAAGGATCAGAGAGAAATTCCTCCAGTCTAACCTGGACACAGCCAGATCATGTCCCATTCCTGAGATCTCATCACACTCAACAGCACCTCAATGGCACGTGTAACAAAAGCCCAAACTGMTGTTCCATTTTCCTTAATGATAAAATACTTTTCAGTATGTGCCAAGCCTTATGAAAAAACTGTAATTAATTTCATCCTTCTCATGGTCAGACTTCTGACACAACATTATGTGCTACACTAGCTAGTGCTGGCTATTCCACTGGTTAGGGTTTGAAATCTTATTTGACAGGAAGGTGTGTGGTGCCATACATTCACAGAGCTGTACCTTTTACTCTGGAATTTGTGTGCTCATTTCTGAATAAGTACTGAGTTATTTTCAGTCCTTTCCAAGAGTACACTAAAAGATGGAAGAAATGAAAGCACMTGGAACTGTTGCTGCTTTCCAGTGAAGGTTCTTTGCCATTTTGTATTGGTTTCATATGGGAGAGACTTTCAGAGCCACCTTATTTGTTCCCTATGCCATTACCAGAAAGAGGTAATTCTCTTTTATAAACAGTTTGCCACCCAGGCTATTCTAAGTATTCTCCAAATATCCTTAGGTGTCCCATTCCTTTCCCACACATTGTCACAGTTACACATGCTCTGACTGACACATTTCCTGTAACTCAGTTTGAACTTGGCGTTCTTTTTTCAGTTTTAGCTGACAATTGAAACAAAAAGCTATAAAAATAATGAAGAAGAAATAATTTCTGCAGAAAGTTTCAACAAACTTTATCCCAAGAAAGCAGTGCCTAGTGCCCCATCATCCCTGTGACTAGACCTAAGGATTTTCCYCATATGTATAAAATGGTGAATCAGAATGCAAAGTCACTCCTGTACAAGAAAAGGACACACAAGGATCTCCAATRTGCAGATCTCAAAACATTTTCCAGAGAAAGAACAGGTCTTATAAAGACCATTTGAGAAGCTGTCTCATGATAGACTTAATTCTCCTGGTTGAGCCTGTTTAGAGGTAAATCCACGCACTCCAACAAATTTATAAACCACACTGTGCAAAATACCAACTTCAGCATAATTTTCTCTGTAATTGTCATACTGACTGACAGGTTACATATTTGGCTCAGAAGTGTACTCTCTTCCCATCTCCTCCCATCCCTAACAAATGCTGTTATCTGAAAGGTATTCTGATTTTAAAAGTGCTCAGGGTTATCTCAGCATCTCTGTCTCCTCTCGCCTCCTCCCCAGCTCAGTTCAGAAAGAGTCTGTCCTCAACATTCTCCACCTCCTCTGCTCATGCTTCGGCAGCAATGCTGAGCATGGAGGAAAATTCCAAGCTCATCCATGGAAGTAATTTTCCAGATATTCTTCCAGGAAGACACCCAGGTTAGATGAGGATCTGTAAGTAGATCAGAAAAATTCTGCTGCTCAAGTGCCCAAGGCACTTGAAATACTACAGCAAGCATTCCATCTGTCCATGACTTAAGAAAGGAAAAATATGTGCCAGAGTAAAGGAATCCAATAAAGCAAATACTACACTCATACTAGCAAACATTCTGTATTATACTCCAAGAGCAAGATCATTCTGCATATATAATCTGATTGTAATTTTAACTTTTATAGCCATTAAAACTTCAAAGTATTTTATGAATAGAAAATTTATGCTACATGTCCCATGAAGCTGTGCTAACCCTTTAGAGAACTAATCATCCCACTAAACAGAATTTTCCCTCTCAGTAATATTTAATACAGTAGAGAGGCTGATTGCGATAGCAAAAATATGCTTTAATTTCCTAAAAGGAAAAACCCTCCAAAAGTCCAGGCTTGAGAACTGTTTTCCTACACAATCAAATCAGGAAGACAGCGAATAAAGCTTAAAGCAAGATTCTATTTGAATAGTATTGCATACTTTCATATTTGTGAAAAAACATACACTTGGAAAGGGAGGAAACCAATCATTTAGATTATATAGCTCATGGAGGGCATGTGCTTCATTTATGGTAGGGGTGTTCAGTAAACCCAGTTAAGGAAGGCAGCCAAAACCAGTTGATGCAATCAGARTGCTCTCCCTATCTATTAGGCATACAAAAATTTAAGAAAATTTACAAGCAGCAACATTAACTAGTGTTCCCAGCCTTTTCAATCTGTACAATGAACTCAGCCTTCAACAGACAGAATAATTATGCTAATAGAAGAAAAACTTTCCAAAAAAAAGGGAGCCAAATCTAAGAGACCTGTCAATGCCAGTGTCATCAGTGGAGTGATAACTAGTAAAGAGCAGATATCAAAGGCTGTCTTTTTCTTCCACTCCATGCTCTGTTCTGTTTGAGCCCATGGTGGTCACAGYTCCTTTAACAATATTTATAATGAAGGAACAACGTTGGAGATGTCAACCCTGATTATTCATAAAGGCTCCTCCTGCCCAGCTCTCCCCTTAGGCTAACTGTAAAAGTACCTGATTCCCAATTCTCAAACACAAAAGCGCACAGAGCTTGAAAGCTGAGCTGACTAATAAAGTTTGCATATCCCTAAGAACAAGAGCACACAATGAAGAAGAAAAGGAATGGCAAGATTAAACAAAAACAGTAAGCTTGGATGGGAAATAATAAAAATTTAAAGAGGCAAGAACTTAGATACCCCTCTACCCCCCCATACTCCTATTCATTTACATTTCAGCATGTCCTAAGAAGMATCTGTTTTATCTCCTGACTGCTGCATCAAGGTATAACATACACCACAAAACTTAAATCACAGTTTGGAGTTGGAATGATGAGAGGTTGTGAGCAATGTAACTTCTAGGTCATGGAACTTCAACKCAGGAGGAATCTAGAACAAGGGATGAGACTCACCCAGCAAACAATTYTGGCTTACTGTTTCACTTTGGACCTTTATTGATATTTAAAATAYACAAATATGGGAAATGCTTTCAAACAAACTGGAAACAACCATAATACCATAGTAACTGGATTTGTCTGCTGTAGAGCTTCAGTGCCTCTCTGAGCACTTGTCAAACAACAGTAGCTTGGGGCTAGACTGTCAGAGATTTCTTTTCTTATTCACACACAGGACTAAAAGAAAACAAGGCCATCTTTGTCCCTCTGCTGGAGGGACTGCTGGAGAGGGTAGAGGCTTCCTGCCCAGGGACAGGCAAGTGGGCAAGAAGGAAAATCAGGGCAAGGAGTCCACACTACTCCAAGCAGCCAGCGAGCTACAGGAAGAGAAGAATCCTCACTACTCCTTTCTGGAGCCTGACTAACCCCACAGCATYGCCTCACACTCTGAGAGGCCTGCCTAGACAAAAGAGATACCGGAATCTGGGAAGCTACCACCTCCTCCAGAGAAGAAGCTTGAAGCTGTTGGACTGCATTTAAAGTTGTCTGAGGGAAAAAGCAATAAYAAAACACCATAGCTCAAGAAAGCTACAGGGGTGTTTTGGGTCGGGAATGGCAAAAGTGGAGAATCATCCAATAGAGAGTTCAAAGGGGATGCTGGGTAGAACGCTCTGAAGTGGACACATTGACATGACATAATGGCTGCAGAGTTCCCTTCCTGGTGCCTGCTTYCATGGCAGAGTGGTTTCAGGGCTGAGCAGGCACAGGCTGCCCATGTGCATACTCAGAAGTGCTGGCACCCTCACCTGGCTGGCAGAGCCACATGAAACCATACCTGAGACAACGTGTCCCTTCTGTGAGGCTGGTGGACTACCTGCATCTTATCTAGCTGCAAGTGCTAGTAAAAAGTGTACCTGTAAATAACAAATGGGAATAAAAATTATTTTATTTAATCTTAAATAAAAATTGACTTTCACCTCACTTTCACAGATGGGAAGAATAACGGTGATGGAGGCAAACCATATTAGCAGGATACACTTTCAAACAACYTTCAAAGTGGAAACAATGAAGCAGAAGGAAAGATATATTCAGTGGTAATATTTAAAGACTACTGTTAATGTACAATTTCACTAGTAGTATTTTTAAAACAGCACAGCCCTTTGTAAAGCAATGACATAAGACTTACATAGCTAGTTAATCATACAGAGTACACAAAATATCCCACAGAAGGCAGCAGGGAAACAGCAGATCCATGTATTTCCTTCAGACCATTTGAAAGCAGCTATTCCCCTCCATARCCAGGCTGCACTTACAGATCATCCCTAGGAATTGATCTATGTACAGATGTGTTATCCCAGTGGCAGAATACGTGTGACCACCAGCCAGGTTATACCTTGCTGAGAAAAGCATCTGAGCTTTACAAATAAGAGTATTTGTACCAAGTTAAGCTGAGTTAAAAGTTGCAGCAACGGTGAAGATTCTAGGCAGACTGAAAAAAACCACAGTTTCATTAAGAAAATTCCCATTATCCATAACAAGTTTTGTAGACTGTAACAGTCTTTCAGGAACAACTGGAATAGTCCCTCTTAGCAGCAACATAGGACCTGCTCTCGTAGTGCAACTGCAAACATTTTCCTTCATATGAAACAATCTTCTGTGCTATGACAGAAACAGGCCAGGCCTATCTATCTCTTGATTTTGCCAACACACASCGAGCCCTTGTGCACCTGTTCTTGGAAGGATTAAAAACAGGTAAAATTTCAGACTACCTGCCCTTGTAACTCAAGTTATGCCACCTCAGATGACAGGAGAGTCATAGTACTGCCTGTACACCTGGATTGTCCTGCTCTGGTTTACTGTAAATCCCACAAGAARGATTATATTGTGGGTAGTTTACTCTCAGAGAGCATGTTCATTATTGGGATATGTAAAACAGCATTGCAAAATGTCAAACACACTGCTCCATATAAATCTGGTTCTCTTAAATCATTGTCTGCAAATATGTCAAGAAAAATGGGCTCTCTCTCTAACACATTGTAAAGATTTGTGCCTTTGAAGTGTTATAACTACTTAAGCTCAGACTTTCAAACTCTGTATGTTGACTCCCCCACATATAATAGAAGATTTWAAAAAAAATCATTTTCTAGGAGAAGATTTTTCCATCACAACCATGCTAACCTGATCTAAATGAGAGATGGCTCCAAGAACAACYTAAGCATTGAGAAGTCCATAGAGTTTAGAAACTGGTGAAGCACCTTGATTATACATGATACAGATGAACATATTTCTGTTCAAGGATCAAAACAGCCCATTTAACATAATCCCAGCTCTCTCACTCCAGAACGTTTTCATTAATTACAAGGATCCTGCCATATATGCAGGAGTTACAGATCTTTGTCTAGCCAGATAAACATCTGTGTCATTACTCAGTGATGTAGTAACTGAGTAGGTGCTACAAAACATCACTATGCTCCAGAAGAGTTACCTCTGGTGAATTTTATTCATGTGCCTTTGTCATCTGGAAACATAACAGAACACAGTCAGCTCAACTGCCATGCTGATAACCTCAGCGTGATTCTAGGAGAAATGTTTTTAGCCCAGTGTTCACTATACACATCTCACATCTCTAGCAAGAGAGCAGTGCATGCAGTGATGAGGGGCAACACCTGACTCAGCTCAGTAGCCATAAGGCCATGGCCTTTTTGCTAATTAGCATGATTTCAAAAATAATTTGCCTTCTTGACTACACCACAGCACATCAAATGAAGTTGARCACTAAGAAGATGGCACAGTAAACTCATTACTGTTTACTCATTCACTGCCAAATATTTAAGAGATCATTTAAAAGGTCAAGAGTGGYACTACACTACATGAGAGCTTTAATCTGAACATATAAAACTAAGCAACATTTATTGATGAAACCAGAATTAAGAGAAAGATAATTAAGAACAAGAAAATAAGCACAATACAGAAGAGAAGTAAGAAGTAATTAACCAAAACAATTCTTTACCTTGGAATAAGCCAGCTTTCCCTTTCTAGCCTTTGTAGAGTACTGCACATCAGGTTTATAGTGTACTTCACTAGCCATTCAGTGCACTGATACCTGGAGCTGCTCACTATTGTAAGCCTCTGCAACTTAAGTAGAGGTAAAGATGTTAAAGCCCCTCTTTTGACATTCTGAGACACCCTATCCTCAGCGCAGTATGAACTCACAGCCCAGCTCTCATGAYTTGGGTCTTTAGGCTCTCTCCCTAGCTTACAAAAGTCCTTGACAAAATTTCTGTGAGCAGCTTTTGGTTTGCAAAGGAGCTTTTTTTGAGAATTGTGGCAGAAGTAAAAACTTCATGATTATCCCAGTTTTCAAACACAAGAAATAAACCTTGCATTTAAAAAAAAAAAATTCAAACATCTCTTCACCTTTTACAGCTTTCCACTGCACTTTAGTGGSAGTGTCCTTAATAAGACACTATCCAGTGAAGGCAGGAGCTGCCTTTGTTGAATGGGAGCCAGCTGCATTTCCAGGTAGTTTATGTTTGAATAGATAACCATCAAAATAGATTCCTATTGAAAGCTTTTTCAGTGTTAAATTCACACCCATCCCAGCTGCCCGGTCTCCACTCTGACTTGAAGACAGAAAGCATAAYGCGTATATGCTAAGAAAAGAGTTTGCATCTCACTAAAGACATATCTAATAGAAAACAAATTTAAAGTAACACTATCACAAACAAGACAAATCTTGCTCAGTCTCTCTCCTTGGAACATGGCCTTATCCTTAAAAACACATGCCTTAGGGAAAAGGGAGTGGGGAGGGAAGGAAGAATCACATAAGCAAATGCCCCCTCAACACCACCACCTGAAAAAATTGTTAACTTTACCCTTGATGAGATCCCTGCCCCAGGTGCCAGGAGATACTGCCTGCCTTCAACAGTTCAGCAAAGCAGTGGCATGCTTGCATTACTGTCCATTAACCATCACACTGGAATTTCCCCTTCCACCAATTAATTTTGCACCTCACTGCCTAGAGTATTTAATCAAATTCCCACTAAGAGCCAAGTACACATCCAGAAACTCATAGCAAACTTCAGTGGGAAAATTAAATAAGTTTTTTAAAAATATTAATTTCCCAGGCAGTCGCTTCTGGAAAACTTAGCTTTATAGCATCTGCAGCCAAACATGCAGACATATGTGACTGGAAGAGCCAGCTCTTTATTTCCAAAACCACACAGTCAATTTGGATTTATTAAGACAGTAATTGCACATTAAGTACTCATTGATTACCTAAAATACATTTATTAAGAAATAACAGCTATGTAACACATCTCTTAGATACTCACATATCTATTACAAAGCTGTTAGACAGCAATAAATGTTTATCTAAAAAATTAACATTCAGCTAACATAAAATACACATCCTATTAAATCCAAGAGAAATACACACTGAAGACATTAAAGCTCCTGTCTACTTGCCTCAATTCTTCTGAGMAATGCTGTTCTCCCAATGTCTAAAGCTGCAGCACCAAACCTTTGAACAGCAATCTTTTTGTTGAAAAGATCCAAGAAATTTTCAAGAAGAAACCTCTAGCCTTTCAAGAAATCCTTCTTAGAGCTTCATTTGCTTGGTGAGAGAACATCACCCTTCACAGCTCTGACTCTGGGCACAGAAGAGGGTTCTTTTTGCCATACTCTATCCTTCAATGCAATCAGGTACCCAGGAAACTGTTTTCCATAGAGTCTCAGAATGGTAACTTTGGATGGAAAAGGAATTTGTGCATTGCACCTTTGTTTCTCCATCAGTAAGGATGGTATGTATCCCTGCTGAACAGGWACACACCAATGAGATAAGCAAGGGAGGTGACATTCAATGAAGTAAAGAACATGGCAATCCCTAGAAATACATTTCTCAGAACTAGAAACAATACTCCAGACGTACTTTGATCCATCTGGATCAAAGATTTCTGACAAAGAGTTGGGAGGAGTCTGGTGAAAGATGCCAAAACAAGGAGCAAAAGGAAGAGGCTGTGAAAATGGAGASTGTGGGCCGTGGTAACAAGGGCTCTACACAAACATGAGGTACATGAAGTACTGAACAAACACATACAAAATGGAAGCTGCACTCTCCACAGTTCCTTTAAGCCCAGATAATTGCGTTTTAGAGAGAAAAAAGCTACTGGAATAAAATGAGGTACATTCTGTCCAGTGGGCACTCCCTGGAATCAGATCTGAAGCACCTATGTAGGGCAGCATAATGAAACTTTATTTCTGCTGCTCACAAGTCATCAATTTTCTGGGTAAGTCCAAAACTCCTACAGACTCACTGGCCTCCTGCTGCAGCAATTAACTCACTTTTCCCACTAAGTTATTAATTAATTTTAAAAAGCCCTTGTTATTAAGCAATGCATATACATCATTAACATCAGAGAACTCTTTTATTGCATTATTGTTTGTTAAAACACAAATTCAGAAAATGGAAATTGGAAAGAATGAAGGTTATAAAGCAAAAAAAAAACAGAGATGGGTTTGGAACATAGGCATACTCAGTCATGGAAATTCTGTTTGAAGCTTCTCTGTCTGTTTTATTATGGATTCCATAGGCAGCTTCTAATTTAGTGCAGCTGTTAACACTCCTGCTACATCAAAAATTCCCTCTGCTGAACTTTTGTAGAGGTTTTTGTGTTAGACAAGAACCAGTCCTTTCCAATTTCACAGTTTCCTAATTATGGTATTGCAGTTCTCATTTGTACTGTAAACCAGATCAGATTTTTTTTAGAAAAGCAGTAATTTACAACTGTTGGTAGCAGTGTTTTCCCCAGTTGCTGCATTTCCCAGTGGTACACAAAAGGTGAGCAATAGCTGGTCAGTAACCAACTTAGCAAATCGTGTCTAAGAATATTGCTGTGAAATGTGTATTACAGCACMTTCTGTGACAAACCACGGCATAAAAGCTTTGATCTTCAATTGCTRTTCAAAGACTTAACACTCATTTCTTTTAACTACATACTTTAAGAAAATTAATATAAACAAACAGCTCAATTAGCAACAAATAAAGGATAAAATCCTACAAGAAGGATTAACCCACTAATTGAACATTTAAAGCTTTAAATAGCTAACTCGAAATTACTAATAAAAAAGCTGTCATTGTTATGTCTGATAAATAAGACAGATTTTTTTTTTTTCTTCTTCTCTGTTTACAATAGCCACCTTTCTTTTCAATGGCAGAAATCCACAGAAATATTTCCCTTTTCTTTAACATACTGAGTTTATTGTAGACAACACAATTCATAGCTTTTTCCTGCAATAGCGGTTCAGGGCCCCTCTGAAGCATTTGTTGTGCAAAGTGACATATTGTGACAAATACAATGATAACGGGGAAATACGGAAATCTGACAGAAATATTTTACTCCTCATTTCCACTAATGAGAATAAAAACAATGAGAGACACCTATCAAAAAAATTGCACTAAGCAATTTATTTGGTTGAAGCACAAGCAGTGCTTTTRCTTTCGTTACTCCCCTTTCTCTTACTTTGCTTAGAGCAGGCTTTTCATTTTTTTTCTTCATTTTGCTTTATATTGTCAACCRAGAACAGAGTTCCTGAGGAGACAAACAGGGGGTAAAGAAGACAAATCTGTCTCCTTTGTGTGAGAGCTGTAGGCCAGAGTTATCAACTCCTCTGCTATTCAAGACAGATTTGCATATCCAAGGCCACCCGAGGCAGAGAAGGCATTTGGAGTCTGATTTTTTTTTCCACAAGAACACATCAGGGAGCTAAGAAAAACAAGGAAACTCCAAAAAAATACAAGTAGCTACTAAAAATTTCTCAGCCAACCACCACAAAACTTTGTGGAGGGAAAAAAAAACCTTCTGTTGAAGGATTTATTTCTTAAAAAAAAGACATTTTATACATAATTTGCAAATAYCATTTTTAAAGAAACTTCACAGACAGAACTTGGCACAAGAAGTGCATATTGGCATCCATGCTGCTTCTGTCTATATCTTAATAAAACACCACTTCTCTGGACTAGGGAATCAAGGATGATGGAGCAGCCAGTACACAARACAGGTCAGTCCCTTTCCCAGCAGTCTGGTCCCAAACACACAGACATCAAGCCCCTGTTGTGGGTACATTGTGGATGAACTCTGTCATTAATACCCACTCTGTGGTACTATTGCAAAAATGTCACTGATAAGGGGTACAAYCCAGTACAGTCAATCCCTAATCACAGTTCTTGTCTTTGCACAGATATAATACTGGAATTAACGGATCATGTGATAATGTGGTGCCTGCAAAAATTACTTTCAGAAGTGTTCTCAGGAAAATCCCAATACAAATACATTTAAGGTAAAGTTAATTTTATGTATATCACAGACATATCAAGAATGCACATGATGCACTGGAGACAATGTGGTATTCAGTAGTTCTGCCAACCACAACTGCCAGCTAATGGCTGCTGAATTCTGCTGCTGCCATCCCACCCACTGGCACACACACACTTGCTTTAGTCCAAGACAGAGCTACTCTTGCACTTCAACTTCTGCACTTCCTTGCCAAATCCATTTTTAGTGCAAAAAGCTGCCACCTATAATGGCATRGGTGGACCCTGGCAAATCAAGGTGCTACTAAACCTGAGTAAAGCCAGCAGAAATTAATTCCTCAATATTCAATCCAAAGACCTTAWAATCCCCATTCTTGTCTATGCCCACAGCTGAACAGCTGTTAAAAAAATTGTCTTGACTTCTGCAGAAGATGATGTGTAATTGGTTCTTGACATAATGAATATCATAAACAACTGTCTTAGTTAGACTTGAAACAGTACTCAACTGCCCGAACAGTATTTATCTTTCTATACCATGCTACAGAAAAGTGCTTAGGAAAAAGTAATACACAAAGGCAAAATACGCTTCAGAAATTTAAAATCAATGTTCTGAGTCTAAAGCTTTTAACCTGTGATTTGTTTAGTTTAAAAAGAATGGTCATGGATATAACATTTTCATAAACATTTGTCAGTAGCATGAGAAATTAAACACTTATTAGAAACCATTAGACCGCCATGTTGAACATCAAAGAATGCTTATGACATTAATTATTTATTAATTTATTTATGCATATTTTCCAAAGAAAGTGAGGAATATAAGCTCGCTGAAGTAGAGTCTGAATTTAATTTTTATTAATTTATCAGATACAAAAACAGTTGAGGAACAAGGCAAAACAAACAAAAGTTGGGACAGTAGAGTCATGTGAGTCAATCCCCCAAACAGTTTGAATTTTTGTGTTGGAGCTTTTGTCTGTGTGGCTTTTTGAAACAAAATATTTTTGTTTCTTTTTATGTGCGTTTTGGATTATGGGGTTTTATGGAGTAGTGGGACACATTATTCAAGTGTTTCTCTATAACAGGATTTCTCACTGTTACTAAAACTGTCTCCCACACAAAATCTAACAACCCCCCACCCCCCCAAAGCCCCTCAAAATCATTGATCCACATGGTGCAGAAGTTGAAGAAAAGGAAGAAAGCCACCATATGATAATCAGAGATCCATTGAAATACAAATCATAGGTATTCATAGCCTGGCATATGATTCCATGCTTTCTTAGATGCTGAGAAATATTAGTACAAATAACAATGTCAACATAAGAGGAGAGTTTKGCTGTGTAAGACACTGGCTGGTAGCAAGTAAAGCATCAGAGCTCCCTGACTGACCTCTCCAATTGCCTGTTGGCACAAAGAGTTRAAGACTGGCAGATGCAAAAGGATGAAAAACTGCAGTAGAACTGAGWAGAAACTTGGATCAGCTCAAGGTTTTCCTCACCTATTTATACACCACCACATTTCTTCTCATAATGGCCTTTCTCACATGGCACATTAACTATTAATGTAGTACTRAAACGAACCTATTCKCTCTCAGAAGCTTCCCAGAATTGGWGTGACTGAAGTGTGATTCCTCYATCGGTGCCCAGACTGGATTCCTCTAATCAATTTGCTGTTTTCAGGATAGCAGTTGCTAGAAGTGAAGAATATGGCCTGTAGCTCCTATAACTAATTGGAGGKCAAGGTAGAAATGAAAATCTGATGGCACTGCTTTGCAATCCCACAATCCACCATGAGAAGCAAAAATAAAATTTATATAATTATCATAACTGGTTTTTAAACCTATGAAATTCAAAGTGAGGAAARGTCTAAGTTCTGTTCTTACTCCATCAGTTTCACAAGCATTATGACTTTCCAGGTATTAAAAGACTCATTTTAAATGGCAGAGAAAAATTATTCAGCAAGGAATCTTCAACAAAAATATGCAAGTCACACGTCAGGCTATTCTGCAGGAAGAGGATAAGCAAAGAGCACATCTATAAAAAACATTTATTGTATGAATATTTAGCATTCTTTTAGGATAAAGAAAACGTCATAGTGCCAGATGGCAAAACCATGCAAGTGCCACAAACCACACCCTTGGAARTACACTGTCCCAAACTAGATAATATTTAAGGACAATTTGGATCAGTTTCAAGTAACCCAGTACTTACTCTAAAACAAACCTCTTTATGGGTATAATAATGAGATCGCACTTGTATTGCTTCCATTTACAACACTTACCTTTCAGAATAGCTGATTCTTTAGCCCAGACATTAGAAATGTATTGCCTTCTTTCTAGAAAATCTGAGCTAGAGAAGAAGCTGCAGGAAAATGTAGGTCCTGAAAGACTCTGTGTGGAGTCGTAGGATTGATTTGCCTTGGTTTGCTTGGGTGTCACCACTGGGGCACCAGCCAGCACTTCAAGGATAGAGCATTTATTTCACCCTTTCTGGCAGAGGCAATCTGCAACGATTAGGGCAATATATTGTTTAACACCTACAGGAAAATATACAGCATCATCAACTACAAAGTTTAACTCTTCTTTGAAAATGGGGCTGCTGAGTCCATTGCAGTCAGTTATATGTCATAAAGTATACATTCAAAAATACTAATTCTGAGCCTTTATGAAACTAGAATCATAGTTTCTTAATTATTTAAGGTTCTGTCAAAAAGTGGCCAGAAAGGTCCACTAGCTGCTCTAGCACCAAAAGATCACTGACAGCAGATAAGGHTAAATCTCAGGAAAACTCCTTTAAAGGCTGCTCTCAGTCAGTTCTTTGCCCTATGTTTTCAATACATAGAGAGAGATTTCTTTTGCCAGGATTGGTCAATTCTCTTATACCTTTTGAATTCCAGTTCCTAAATGAAATACACTAAATACCACCCTTCTCAATGACAGCAAGTCAAGTAATTGGCTGTTGCACAGTTATGGACACGTTTTCAGCTAATGTAAAACAATATACTCAATAGTCACACAGATTTACATCCATTCTGGATTTGGTATAATAATTTGTTTGCTACAATATTATTTTTTCCCCAGATGTTCTTAAAAACATTATCTCACCTATATCTGTGAGCAAGAAGTTGGATAGAAAACTGGCATGACAGCTGGATATTCTAAAACTGAGTCCAAAATACTTAGAGAATTTGTGAAGTGATAGCATTTTCACTTCCATGTGCCCCTTTAGCTTATAAAAACAGCTTATAAAATTAAAAAATATCTTATAAAAATGAACTTCATTGGTGATTAGTTCAGTTTTAAAATATAATGAAAAGTRTTATTTTTAAGCCAATGCAAATACAAAGTCTTCCTATTTCTTCCCATCTCAAATAATTTTTTTAAGCATTTGCTCAACAGCAGCAGAATGTAGAAATGCCAGAGCTTGAGGAGAATTTGAATATATATGTAAAATTAAAGTCCTTCAGTTGTAATGTTACTTCAARTATTCAAATGTTCAAAGACAGTAACACAGCACCAGAAAATTAACTTCCTTAAAATTCATGTCTTTTCTAAGCTCAAATGGATTAGCAGCAGATTTGAGGTAATTAATTATAATTACAAGTTTCCTAGGGAAACATGGTATAATAGACTCATTAATTGAAATGTTACATTTGTTCTGTGTTTGATTCTCAGATTATTTTAAAACAGTACAACATTAGTTAGAAGTTTTTTGGGCCAGACACCTTTACTTATGCTGAACAGTTGCTCTCTCCATGAATAGCCCCAACTGACTTCAAAGAAAACCCACTTGGGCCCTTAATTAGACWTTTTCAGCCTATGAAGGTAAAATTCATTCCTTCTCGGTCAAATTCTGTGCTGTCTATTGAACACGAGTCAGTGGGAGCTTTTTTCTGGGAAGGACCATTGAATCTGCCTCACAGTCACTTCCTGATACTCTCTTCACTCCTGACAAAAGATTTGCCACCTAACCAAATATCTAACTAAATAGCACCTGCACAGTTTTGAAGTAGTCTTAATAAAGGACTCAATTATATTTTAATTTTTCAKCTGTCTTCTGTTTGATGCTATTGCTAAGCAGAGGAGTATTTTACATCCTCCTTTCATTATGAAGACATAAATGCCATTGAACTCCTTATGAACTGAGTACACAGAAAACTCACTGCGGTCATTAACACATCCAATACATAGAGAACTCTACACAGCTATTAATAAAACTCCTCACACAAGTTTAGTCCATAGCATTCAGTCTAGTCAATGGCAGGAACATGAAAGCTGCCTCTTGGTGCATGCAAACGATCCCCTCTTTGATGCCCTTGTACCATTGTCCTCAGCTGGAAAGTCAAGGAAAGCCGATGATGCACTTGTCAAAGAAAGTAGCTGCAAAAATGAAGAACTGGCTAATTAAAACAGGAAGGACTATTTATTTTACKGTCTTCTGTGCTCTCGGGAAGTTCTGACGCACAGAAGAGAAATTAAACGATTCATTTTGTGTCTGTGCTTTGAGAACCTTGCCCAGTAAGATTACAGATAGGAGAGTGATAGGTCCAGCAGGGATTTCTACCAATTAAGCTTCTACACTCTGGGTGGGTAGAGGTGTTTTGTGAGCCATGAGTTATTTTTGCACATTTCATGGGCTGCAGTGGATARCCACAAAAGGGCCACATTAAGAGCAGATGTTACAGTCTTTGCTCAGAGCTACCATGTGTTCCTGCAAGTCCAGACCTCTAAGAAGATTTCTGTRAGAGAACTGAGAATGCTTAGTTCTCTAATACTATCAAAAGGTTGATAGGTGTGCTTTTACTTACCCAACCTTTACATTTCTGCAATCAAGAGGGAAAAATAAAAGATTACAAGTTTTAATTAACAATAGATACCACTAGATCATGCCAGGTTTCATTCCACTGCATATATACTGTTTACTCCTATATGCCACCTAGCATCCCAAGGAACTACAACGGTTTACAGCTAAACCAGAGCTTTCAATTACCACCTTTTTTTAGTTAATAAAAGGCACAGTTTAWATCTGTTCTACATGGAAATACTGTCATATTTTAGATATTTCTRTGATATGTTTTAGGAAACATCAATTCAAGAAAAATGAAGTGAATTGATTTTGGGTGTGTCTCACAGTATCATGAATACCCTACTTTGTATAGGGATAATTCAATGTTACACCTGCAGAGGATTCAATAAAAGCAGTTTTTCTTTGATAGTTCTATATCCACCAGACCACAGCAAGAGTATCAATGTGTGTATTGATAGACAGTATGATATATAACATACAACTGTGGCACATATCTTGAATATTCCATCTTATCTTTAGAGGACTAGGATCATGAGGCAATCCCTGCACTATACCTTCCTTTTCCCTTGTATAGAGCAAAGATCTGTGTTTGGCATAGCAACAGTTTGGCTTAAGGTTTAGGCATATTTTGAAGATCAGACACTTCAGGAAAAAGGTAAACTTCACTCTCATGCAAAAGCACAGTATTTTATGTGCTTACATGATTTTTTAGAATCTGATGTTGCAGGCAAGACTGGCATACAGTGTCAAAATGGGAAAGACCAACGAAAGAGAAAAGCAAAGGTGCTTGATGCAAAACTGTACAAGATGAAATCAAGAGACTGACAGAAACAAAACTTTACCGAAGRTCATGGAAGAGATTCAGACAGTTGCCTTGATTTCAAATGTCTGTGAGGAAAGCATGTGTGGAAACAGAAATTTGAAAGTAAAAAAAAAAAGGATAAAGTCACCCTGCCTGAAACCATCACATTTTTTCAATCACAAAACATAATTTCAAAACAAATGAAAGAATTTATTAACAAAACCATTTTTTCAACCATTCATGCGTATTTCCCATAATTTCCCCTTCTCAGAAAGGCATTCAAATAAGAAACAGAATTTTTTAAAAAAAAAAAATTATCAGGATATGTCTAAATTTTCCATTTTCCAGAAAATTTTCTCCCTTGATTTTACCCTTTTTTAATATTAACTGAAATCTTTAAAAGTAATTTAGTCTCTTTGTTCAGTATCAATGATGGTGTTCTTGTAAAAACAATCCAGAACTAAAAATTTCCTATTTTCACTTATTTCACGTGCCTACAGAAACATATGCACACCTCTTTTTGCTGTCCTAAGGACAGAAGGGGAACCTTCACAGCTGCTGGGATTCACATTTGGCCTTCTGCCTGAAGAAAAAACCTCCTTCAGTCAGTCTCACAGTCAGCACAGAGCTGTTTTACTAAGTTGATACATAAAACTAGGCTTTCCTCCAGTTAAACAACAATAATTTGTTTTAGTTTGATAGGTCTTTCTAAATAATGGTGTCATCAGTAAACATCTGGCTTCTTCCTAGCAGATTAAGCCTCCAATGAGGAAAGTGTGTTTATAATTCTAATTTGAAACACAGCACATTAATATGCTGATTCTCATAATGTTTGCCTTAACCTGTTTGGAGAAATTATGACTACAAATATCTTGTACACAACACCTCTAAACTACCAGCTTGTACAAACAACATGAGAGCGGCTGCAGTCTCATACAGATGATTAGAACCACTTCAGAGGCAATCATGATTAGCGCTTTGGCTTGAAGCCATATTTTACACATAAACAAAGCATCTGTTTCTGAGTTCCTGTCCCAGGCTAATAGACCCACCTCCACTATCACTAATAAGCTCATTCAAGAGAGCCAGATGGCCTATCTGAAACAGCCCCGGCTTCTTCCTGAGCAAGGCAAACCAGAGCCATGGAACCAGAGTTTGCTCCAAATTGTATTTCCTTGGGCTCTAGGAGCCRGTAAAACAGTGCAGAAACTGGCTCCACAAAAGAAGAATACAAATGCTGGTGCCATCCATTATTTAAAATTGGTGGGAGGCCAACATCTGCCCCTCCAGAAGATCCTTTCATGTAGGTACAATGAAGGAAGATGAAAAGTACAACACAGTTCTGCAGGAGTCGGTGTAGTGTAATGCTCACTGTCACCATCCCTTGCGGGTTTTTTTTGCAGACTTTGCAAATCCCTGCCTGCAGCCAGGCACTCCCGCTCAGCTGTCTTTGCTGTACATTGTGTGTACTCGACAATCAGGTGGTTTTACATATTTAATAAAAGTGTCATATTYAATTAGGAGAACTGGGCTCCAAAAAGGATCCTGTGCTCCTTAGCAGAAACTGCRAGTGTTGAGAGCCAAACAGAGCCGCACTTGGCTGGTCCACTTCCAAGATCCCTTCGTTTAACCTGGGATCCAAGTTCTCATTTAACCAGTTCAGTTTCTCAGTAGATTAGAGTCAAGATGTTCCACAAGCCAAGGGAAATGCTGCAGGGAAATACATAATTGACCTGACCCAGGAAGACTCTATATTTAATTTCAAAGCAAACAGACAGGTGACAGTGACAGGGAGAGATGGTCATTTAGGTCGCCTGCCCCAGCTAGCCACACATATAAAGAGAATTTGGTTTCCCCTCTTCCACTATGATGCACAGGGTGTTTTATTCCACTGTGCTGACAACTGAATTTCAGCAGTGTGTGTCTGCATGAACTATCAAAGACAATTCACTACACCAGGAGCAAATGAACTTCACTCTAAGAGCAGCAGCAGGTCACATCAACCCTGCAAAAGTAAGGAAGTTTTGCAGAGAAAAAGTCCTTTCAGAACAGCATGGCCACAGTGAACATTCTTCTTGTGTGCTACTATCCTGAAGCTACAGAAAAAAAAATCCTTTACTTCTGTCTCACRGGGATACCAGCAGAGTTGCAAAGATATAAACCTCCCCAAACGCAGCTCTCCTCCCCCTCCCCTCACCATCAGAGACAGAAAAATGAACCACTCTGTGACGGGAAAAAGCCCTCATGGAAATGTGYTGAAACAATTGAGGCCTGTCACTCCTCTTCATTAAAGGCAGGTTCCAYGGTAGTTACTGAAGCTCTGTGGGATCTCCTGGGATAAAAGTCAGAATAAAACATGTGTAAAGTATTGTTCTTCGTGTCTTTTCACCATGCTGCCAGTCTTGTGAGCTGTGCACACAGGGCAYTCCTTGATTTAAAGGAAAGCTCTGAAGAAGTCACATTTCAGTGTCCAGGTCAGGTGTGATCCCCACTCTGTGCCACTGTCCACACCAGCAGCTGAACAATCAGCCTGATTTTCCTCCAGAGCACAAAGGATTTAGCCAAAGGTGCATAACCACAGTTGTCCTTCCACTGCAAGGATTTCAGCTGTTTTTCCTTGAAGCAATTGTTTCAGTGCAGGTAAGCAGGAGTATGAGMSTTGAATATAAARAAATCTCTTTCTGCATATCTAGAARTGTAAGAATGTACTACCTTATGCAAATAGAAAGAATAACACATATGTTCCAGGTTTTCTCTCTTCATATTTTGAATTGCGCAACACCAGTAATTTTGTARGGGTAAAAAGAGAGGGGTTTTGGTATTTCCCACTAGGGATGGAAAGAAGGGGCTAAATGAAAAATGGAAGAGAGGAAAAGTGATCAGAAGCAAAAGCAATCCCCTTGTTCCAAGAGGAAAAGTAGGAACATGGTTCTTACAAGTCATGTAATTAACAAAAAGCATAGCAGTGATACCAAGCACTGTCTGCACTTGGCATTACTGAGACTAGCATTCTCTTGCAGGCTGTACCACATTAAGTTATTTAGAATAAATCTTTGGGATTAATTCTACCCTCTGAGAAAGCTAGTTTAACAGAACAACTGGGAATGAAACCTTAATCCAACAAAACGTCATGTGTCCAGAGCAGCCCGTTCCAAAGGACACTAATGAAATTACCAAAAGCTTTCACAGGAACTGACATCTCAAGCCCACCTCAATCTGCTACCTATGGGGAAAAAGGAAAAAAAAAAAAAAAAGCCCTTTGTAATTTTGATAGACTATGACATTCTCTGTATCACTGCTGGACATTTTCACTATGACAAAGAGGCTTTCCTCCTCTGCCACCRCACCCTGCTCTACCAAAGAGAATTCCCTCATGGTGCCACTCAGTCTTTGCTTCCTCTAACACTGATCATGAGATCTTATCAATTTTATCACAGCATAGGGATTTTCAGTCTCATGAAAAATCTCAATGTGTTGCCATTTTTCAGAGAAGCCTTCAGATGTTATTTCCACTATTAATCTATTTGAGTAAGAGCACACCAGACATATCATGAAACAGTGTGAAACATACACTATTACTCCTTTTAAGCCAAAGACTTTGAGATCTCTTTGCTTATTACTCGCCACCAAATGGTAATGCACAATTTATTTAATGCCTACTCTGTGTGTGCTGAATTAACTCACAAGGCTGCTGAGTGTCCCTTGTGAGTAAGAGCTCCATTTGCACATGTCAAGCATCCTGGTCTATTTAGTCCTATCCCAACTGCTTAATGTCTGAAACMGAAGCATCCACTACATTCTGCTTGATCTAAACAGATAATTTAATACCCTTGGACAAAAGGGACCTGGTGTTTTGGTAAGATCCCATGGGCCTAACTATCACAAAGAAGAGATTGTTGAATGCACACACAGACACACACACACACACAAAAAGAGATAGGAGGCAGGCAGTCTGATCTTTATGACCCACTGATTATTCCATCAGTAAGTAGCAGCATAAATCTAACTCCTGACCTAACAAAATACTATTTTACTTCCCTTTACTCTATATTTTATCKTTTATAGCCAATAAAACATTAAACATTACAAAAGGTTATGTTCTCACCAATATTTTCACTAAATGACAATAAATTCCTRGTTGAGCCAAGCAGAGGTTTCAGCAGCAGCTATCCTGACTCCGATGGGCACTCTTCRTGCAATTCCCTCTGAATACACCGGTGCCACTAATAATGAGAAAGCCCATCTGGAAAATCTGACACTGAATTTGAATCTGTGTAATGACCCTCTTAATGATTTAATGGCAAATCTATACACTAATATAAARCTGAGCTCTTTTCCAATGATCTGGTGTAGTATTTACCATGGGAAGTAAAATTCCTTCCTTTACCTTGCCTTTTAGAACATCCCCAAACACCAAAATCAGTATCAGCCTTCTTAACTGATCTCCCTGAGCTTTAGCTCAAGGCCCTAAACTTGTGCTCATTTTTACTTCATGAGTTAAGAGGAGAAAATTAAAAGAATTTTAGATAAAAAAAAAAGGAAAAAGAAGAGATGAAGGTAGTTCAGAAGGATCAAGAAGGGAGCAGACTGCACCTTTAATCTGCTCTCAAAGCTAAGCACTCTAATTACCTGGACTACACGTGTATGAAAGCCAGATAGATTAGAAAACAGGATCTGAAAAATTATATACATTTTATGGCCCATTGATTTGGGAGAGAATGGGTCATGCAGTCATTTGGAAACAGATACAGAAAAAAACCCACCCAGAACCGCTGATGGCAGCAGACCCCCAAAAGACTGAAGGYTGGCCAAAGAGCATTGGAACGACAGAGAGAACAGTTCTCCTATCACAACACCAGATTTCCTTAAATATTTCAGTCTAACAGGGTCACTCATACACCAGCTGCTCCATTTATTCCACAAAACATCATATATTGAACTCTGTATTCTCATCTTGGCTGTCTGGTCCCAAGTTTTCAGATTGATTTGTGCCCAAGACCTGCAGCTCGGACAACTGTGAAAGTACTTGTCCACCTGGGGAAATAACTCAGACACACAAGCTATGAAAATTGGATCAAAGCTTCAAAACACATTTCCCAGGCAGCATCTGAGCTGAAACATAATCATTAATGTTAATCAGTCCTGAAGAACTGAACTTGGGAACTGAAAACACTTAATGAAAACAGCTCATCAACTGTTCTAATARGTTTGCTGTATCAGGAATCACTTAAAATATTTTTTTTCAGTTTAAAAAGAAGAAATTAATCTCTAATTTAAAAGTGAAACTGAGATAAACTAAATTACTTGGACAGTGTCATACAGTAGATGAAGAACAAAAAGAAACTGCAATCAGATAATTCTGTGCCACAGAGTGTTTCTTTTTTTTTCTTCTATCAGTGAGCCCAAACTGCTTCTAGAGTAATTAAACAGAGAAGAGTATACCTTTGTAATACTCTTTCAAAACATACAYTCATGCCTACACCTGAAAAATGTAGCAAATATTAACTAGCACCTTGTTGGGGGGAGAAGAGGACAGCTATATTTATTAACAACACCTAAATCACTGTATTAATTCTGAATCAAGAGCATTTTCACAACACAATTCAAGTCTATTTATAATTGGCAGCAATTTCTTTCAGTCATGATACTTTTTTAAAAACAATGAGATTTTTTCATGACATAAGAATATGTGATGACAAAGATTAAGATGGGAAGAAAAGAAGATCTGGGATTAAAAAGCCACGGTCTGCCAGTATGTGGCCTGTTTAAGAGATCTCTGAACAAGGTCACTGGAGCACTGTCGTGGCTGAAGGACCTGCAGCATTTCAGAACCCGATAAATGCCTGATGTTAGGAGGCAATACCACAACAGGGGACTCAGACACTGAAAGGTGTTTAGGCAGATAATGCCCATTGCTAAAAATGTTGGGTCTGGGCCTTCCAAGATATTAGAGATATATAATGCTCTACACTGAAGACACAGGCCTGACTTTATAGCTGACTCCAGCTGAGTATTCCAGTCACTCAAACAGCTCAGGGAGACCCTTAACAGGCACATCACACCGGGATCACAGCACTCCTTTCCCATCTCAGGGGTTTCCTTTGATAAATTGCACAAAACGTTCCCTTCTTTTCTTTCTAATATTTAATCAGAGGAGATCAATCTGTGTACGTGAATTATCTCCTGCTTACTCAACTTCCTGCCCTTCTAAAATACARTTCTTACCCACAGAGCCCAGAGAGGCAGCTCTGCAGCTTATTCATCCAACATCAAGGTGTTTTCTGAGCTATGACCTCCACTAATCCAAAATACATGCCACACAATTGCTTAAAACAAAAGAGAAAGAAAAGCAGATTGCAAATTTATTTCCCATGTTCTGTTCTAGTAGGTCTGAGCTCAACTCATGTACACAGTGTGAATTTTTTTGTCAGTTTATCAACTACCGTACTGAAGTTCATTGTTTTCAGTCTTGTGGCTCCTACCTAGTTCCAATTCCTTGTTTTAAAACACTGCATTAGCATCATCACCAATAACAGATACAGCAGTTTATTTCTGAAACAACTGCACTTCTGATTTCTCTCCACAATCCTGTCYCCCTGTCTATGGCAAGAAATGATGGTGGGAGAAAATAAAAAAAAAAAAAAGTCAAATTCCTCCACATTGTTTTTTTTTAAATTTTCTTCTACGTGACTCTCTCAAACTAATACAGCTCATGTCCAGGTAGGTTTTGAACCAACAGGATATCTAAGCCTGTTTTCTCAAAGCAAAATAAAATAGACAAGAAAGAAGATGAACAGAAAAAAAAAGAAGAAAACCATCCCATCTACCCACATCAAACATTTATAGCATGTGAGAGCCGAAAGCAATCAAAAAATAAAAAGCAGTTGCTTTAGTAAGATTTCCTTAGTAAAAAAAAAAAAATCTAAAACCCACCCAAAACCAAAACCAGGGTACACAAATTCTGCCAGTGTTCCATGTGTAATTATAGCTCACATCAGCCTCTTCTCACCTTGATTTACCCTTAAGATTCACTAAATACAATCCTTTAATATAAAGGGTTTAAAAACAAGSTATTAAAACCTTGAAATGTAAGAGTGCATTTGCAAAATGCAAAGTTGCAAGAGATCAGGAAACAATCCTGCTGTAATTAATCATTTGTAATAATAACACTGCAATGTAGTTACAGTCCAGAACCACTACAGATTACAGTCTGCTTCCTGCTTGCAGGAAAAACCTTCTTACAACGAGGGAAAASAATTCAGAACTAAGAGCTCACAGTGAACCTAAAACACACATAAAGAGCTACTAAAACCTTTTTTTTTTTTCCCCCAGTGTGGAAGAAAAATTGGACAGGCAAAGAATTTTAATCCCCTGTTATTAATGTATTTATTGTACAATGCCAGTTGTTGCTTTTCTGATCTATTTGAGCATATTGTTGCTCAGAAAGTTGTAATAAGTTAATTGCCATAACTTCTCACAAACAAAATACAATTTACTACATATTCACAGAAAGCCTATAAAGCAAGAATAATTTAAAATTTTTTTACAAAATATTAACAAAAATATTTTCCCAAAATACCTGCTCATCCTAAGCGCTTCATAGATCTAAAATATTTTTTAGCGTTTGTTTTAAAATCAAATGGTATTAAAGCTTCTTTAAATAAACCTTTCTCTTTCATGGAATTGCAAAAGATTTAATAAGTTTAACATTAAATAACACGACTTTTGAATCAGGTAATTAATCATGATTTTTGCACAGAAGTGATAAAATAGATTAGATCAGTATTCAATAATAATAATATTAAAAGCTGATTTTCAKATAGGTTCTGTGTATGTTTAGAAATAGCCTTCACAAGCCTCACATTTTATTTTCACCCTAAAAGTAAACCATTACCTGAAAACAAGTAAGAATTAACCAGCCAGCTAAGAACACTTAGCAGAGGAGAGTATTGGCCAAATTCCATCAGGAATCACAGCAATAGTCTATGTTCCAATCAGCCTCGTTAAATAGCTACATACAGTGTTGGTTGGTTTGAGGGTTTTGTGTTCAGCATTAAACAATACCCTAAATAAGCCATACTCAAAAGAAGTTTAATGAATATCTTCTTCTCTTGACACTAAAAATGCATATTTGGAACATAAACAGTCACCTCACATAACTGAACAAAYACTTTTTGTATTWTTTTTMAAAAAAAWTATCTATTGMGWACACATCAGTCAAAGTGAGAAGAAAGGAGGGTTAATACACTTGAATAAATTAAAGTATTTCCTTTACAAAAGCTACTTTAATAGCACATATATTTTGTTTTTAGCAAAGGTAGTGAAAATGCAAAGAGTGTGCAATGCTAGCAATTACTACATTATGAATATAGCAAAAGATATGGWGTTGTATTTAATTTTCTACAGAATAACAATGTACCTAATTTAAATCAGGAAGCAGCCGATACTTTCTAGATCAAAATCACATCCTGTTAAAGAAAAGGAAGAAAATTCCTTTACACACATTGTCATTATTAACCCTCTCTTTGAAAGGTTCTTAGGAGAAAACCTCTCCRTTTTGGAAACTCACAACATGATTAGAACTTAAGAAATCATTTCATTTGCCTACGCCTAAAGASAGCAATTATAAAAATGGGTGAAGTATTTCAGAGAAGAGCGCAGGTTTCTAGACACAGGAAAAATTGCTGGAAGATGAAACTGAATKTTTGACAGGAAGGCTTAGATTGAGGGAATGTAAATGTTTGGAGAGAGCAGAGTTCATGTGCAGGGAGACTGAGCCCAGTTTTGGGTGTTGTTTTGTTTGGCTGCGGGAACAGCTTGGCGCTTTCTTGGAGCTCCCTCTGGTGAGCAGCCGCTGCCAGTGCACCCAGAGCGGCCCCGCAGCGCTCYCGGGAGCCGCAGCCTCGCAGCGAGCGGGTTCTTAGCGCATCGTGCCCCAAAGGACCTTGCAAACAGAAACCTCTGCTGCCAAACATCACCCAAATACGGCTGTCTTTCCCTACAAGGGACAGTACATTAACAGAACGACACCCCACCCGCACCAAAAGCCCAGCTCCGCTGCTCTAGGTGGGGCTGCTGAAGAGCTCATCCCTGCTCGCTGCAGGGGGAGAAAGGAACTTGAGGAACAATCCCTATAAACAGTCACAGAAGTATTCAGATAGCAAACGTTACRATTTTGAGAAGTGACATGATATACAACTTTTTCATATTAATAAAAAATAYATTGTAACAGCAAGGACTTACTTCCACTAGGATCTTAATACTGGCTTAAGTTTTGGCTGAACTACGCTTTAATTAAACCATTTTATATCTGTTTCTCCCTGGTACAACATCTTGCATGACTCCTTCTCAATGCACAGCACTAATAATCTGCTTTTTTTCATAAGACGTTTAGATGCGGTGCAAATGAAGGGAGGAATTGCAGAAATAAGGAACATGGCCTAGTACAAGCATGACAACTGTCCTTTGGTGATGTAATCTCACTCAGTTTAGATCCTGATTTAGGTGAATTCCTCTGAAATACAAGGAAGGGAATTCTGAAAGGAACAATAAAGTATCCCTTATCCATAGGACAGGAAACCACCTCACCATCTTAGAAACATCGCTACTTTCTTAATAAGTTTTACTGGCCCRAGGGTACAGTTCTTTATATTCAGCTATATATATATTCAGTTCTTTATATACAGCTCTATATTCCAGTGTCTGTGTTAACCAGTAGGTCTGGTAAGAAACACATCCAATTAAATGCTAATACTGCTACTTGCTGTGCAGTTTGGGGCAGTTAAAGAAACAGTGCCAATGAAGTGTAAAACTTGTAGTTGTTGCCTATGCTATTGGAATGGCAACACAAAAGAGCAAACACAAGAAACTGAAACAAGATCTGACCAGGAAAATAAACTTCACTTATTCTTGGCACAATAAAGACTGGGAGAAGTGATTTTTAAGGGTTGTTGTTGGTTTTTTCTGTTTGGTTGGTTTTTTGGGTTTTTTTTCCCCTCCTGCATGTAAATAAGTCTTAGAGTAATGGTCTAAATYACATTATCAGGAACTGAAAGCTTGTTTGTTTGCTTTTTAATCATATATTCAATTTGGCATGTGGGGGTTTACTAGTAAAATCTTGGAATACTGTCAGACTCTTTCAAAGTCTCAGAGACCTGATTTCTGCAATACACCTTAAAGGACAGGGACCCACCCAAATGA
>NW_026623578.1:553071-561234 GCF_030028575.1 Malurus melanocephalus | reverse complement strand
GAACAACTTGAATATCTAGAAGGTTTCTACATCTCACAGAAGAATAATTTACTTCCTAATCTACAATCAGTAAAAATAGTCCTGGCCTTAGACATCCCGCTGGTTTATTTAAGATGGTTTTGCTCCCCAAGAAAGAYAGCCTGCAATTTTGAACATCCTGTGGCAGTGAGGCAGAGCATGCCAGCCATCAAATTCTACTTGTTCATTCCACTGACTGGAAAAACGCTTGCCGTTTGATTTCTTTTATAGGGCCACATTTGAGCAAGMGACATTTATAGAGATGACTTACCTAATTAGATTCAAAGAGTGATTTGCTATCTCAGCAATAGTTTTAAATGTACAAATCTAGATAGACACATTTTGTAAACAGGTGTGAATGACACTGCTCCATCAGGCATTAAATTGGAGCTGCTCATGAAAAATTGTATCATTTGTGCACTTAAGTTACCAATGTTTTAACAGCTGCAATGTTCTCACACCAAATATTTTTTGTGGTCTTCAGCCAATGATATTTAAGCAAAATCTCTAATAGTGGCCCTTCGAATAGTGGCATGAAACAGCCTCCTGTGTGCTTCTCATGTATTTTCTGAAAGGCTGATTTAAAGTCTCAAAATTATCGCAGAGAAGTACTCCAGTTTTTGAAACAAGGCTACAAACMAGATAATGACTGAGGGAAAACACCTGATACTTGCAGGCAGTTTTGCATTTCCAAAGGAGCAACAGCTGGGAAAAGATGAAGCCATGTTACTCCTGACAAGCCTGTGCTATTTGCGTTAAACTCTGCTGGGRATGTGATCCCCAGGCACACCCCGCCGTGAGCACCGGGATGGCGGCTCCCTCAGCCCTCACCCGTGAGGGCAGCGCGCCCCACTGCCAGCTGGGGCAAAGCTTCGCTCTTCACACCTTTTCCCTAACACCCGGGCGTGACTTTCATGCTGCAGTAGGAGAAAGTGTTCCAGTAAGACCAGGGCAGCGCATCCTACCGGCTCTGGGCTCGGCTGGGCGGGGATGTCCGCGGTGCCCTCAGCCCGCCCCGGGGCGAAGGCGGGAACGCCCTCTCCCCTCACAGGAACAGCAGCGATCCCCACCCCGCCTGGGCAGCGATCCCCGGCGCCGCTGTCCCGCAGAAAACACTCCTGTTACACACAGGCTGCTCCAGACTTCTCAAACTATGCCCCCTGGCACACAGGCACACAAAGTGTTTAAACGCTGAAGGGGGATTCAGGTGTTGGCCCCTCACACGCAGGCACAGTTGATGGCTCGGGTTTCATGGAGCCTAACYATGGGAAAAAATATTCACGGAACAGTCAGGGTTGGGAGGGACCTCTGGAGACCATCCAGTTCAACCCCCCTGCCAAACCAGGGTCACCTGGAGCAGTGACACAGAGAGCACATCCAAATGGGTTTGGAATGTCCCCAGAGAGGGAGACTCCATGACCACCCTGGGCAGCTCTTCCAGTGCTCTGCCACCCTCATGTGAAGGATGACAGTGTGAAAGTGTCCCTCATGCTGAGGTGAAACTTCTTGTGCTTTAGTTTATGGCCATCGCCCCTCATCCCATTGCTGAACACCACTGAAAAGAGTCTGGCACCCACTCTAGAGATATTTATAAGTGTCAATTATATCCCCTCTCAGTCTTGTCCAGAATCACCAGGCTCAGCTCCCCCAGTGTCTCCTCATGAGAGAGATGCTCCATTCCCTTCATCATCTCTGTGCCCTCCACTGGACCCACTCCATGAGCTCTGTGTCTCTGTACTGGGGAGCCCAGAACTAGATAGCAACATCAGATGTGGCCTCAGCAGGGCCAAGCACAGGAGCACGATCATCTCCCTTGACCAGTGAAGATAGTGGTTTTGGATCTGCTGAGAAATCGAATCATTAAACAGATGAACGGCTCGAAGGAAGAAGAAAAGGTTTCAGCCACAAATAGTGAACCCTAGGACGATTAAAAAAACCACAGAAAATGGACAGCAAAAGCTAAATACACATCAATTGTTCACACAGTTTTCAAATTAAAGTCTGAAAGACCCATATTCTTAAAGTAAAACATCATGTTTATTTCTGTTTTATTAGAAACATGGCACAGAGAGGCAGAGCCTTTCACAAGCACAYGTGAGCACTTTTCTCCCTGGAGGGTTAGTTTCTTTGGCTATACACTGTTAGAATCTTTGGCAGAACCAAGCAGAGCTGCCGAGGGGAGCACGCACAGCGCAGGGGAGCAAACTGCAGCAGGGCTCTGGCAGGGAAAGGGCAAGTCAAGGTTAGCTTGGAAATTCGGGTTTTCTAGGATTACAGTAAAACGAAGAGCAAAAAGGCATGTCTCTGGACTSGGATTTCTTCCGTCACAGTTTTCAATCCTCTCCACCACACAGGTTCAGCAGTGCCCTCTGGTAATCCCCTTTTGTGTCTTGCTGTAAAACAAAAGAAAAATACAAAATACGTATGAGGAAACAATCACAAAATGTGAAAGCATATGCATTATATTCTAAACCTGTAGGACAGTGTATGATTCACACTGAAGCTTTCTCAGCAATCATGATTGATTCAGCAAYCACAGAACAATTGTCTTTTCTTTTGATCAGAGGATAGAGACAGGTGAACAGAATTTTCCTTCAGAACACATCAGTSGATTGCACAAAGCCTGCATACAGAGTCAAGTGGTTGCCAGGAACTGTACCAGCTGTAGACTGTGAAGTTAAAGGTGGGTATTTCCATAGTATACAGATAATGCAATATTCTCAGTGCAGCCTCTAACACACCTCCCATGAATTCTAGTGGTACAATGAATCCAATSAGGACTGGTGCAACGTTCCATGATATAAAACAAAAGATGAAAAACTTGCCTGGATGAAATAATAGAGAGATTTTCCRTATTTCCTCTTGAATTCACTCTTAATTTTCAGCATGTCAACCTCGCAGCGGGATACCATAATCCTGATCAGGACCTTGTCCCGGGTTCCCTTGCCCTACAAGCAGACACACATTCAGAACTGCAATAGCTGAAATGCACAAGCCACCTCTAGGTAAATGGTAAATGGTAAAACAGCAAACTACAGACAACTGAGATGACCAGTGAAAGATATATGATCCAGGAATCTGAGCATGAATGTACATTTCTCATCGGCAGTGTTTAACCARCTTGCAGTCACAAATCTAGCTTGGTTCATCAGCTCTTCCTGGTRTTGCCTAATGCCTGTCACCAGGTGTTTCTCTTTCATCCTTTTTCTTCACAAAATGTTTTGAGGCAAATTTAATGCCTCATTTTGGCATTCAATAAACAGCTTTTTCTGCTATCAGCTCTTGGTTACTTGCAAAAGGTATGTCCAACTTTGTTAATTATATTCAACTGATCTAATAAAAATGTTTATTATGAGACCCTTTCCTACATTTCCCTATAGATGAATCTGAATAGATAATCCGGGCTCATAACTGTTAAAGAATGCTTTTGAATAATGCTAGGTAATTGTCAATTTATTCACGTGCCAGTCACATATCATATCAACAGCAGTGCCTAAGGAATCAAAATTTGATGAAACAATGATAACAAAAGCTAGTAGAAAGAAAAAACAGTCTTTCCTACCTTCATGGAATCATACAGTCTGTCTGCAAAATACAGCTGCTTGTTCTGAATGCACTGGACTGAAGAGACAGACAAGAATAGTTAAATATCCTGCCCATACACAAAATATTAGGACAGAGAATATTGCAGCCATTTTTAAAGATACCATAAGCAGTTAATAAGGTTTTCAGAAACAGTCCCTCCAAAAAGGGGACACAAAGAAAATACTTTAACCTGAGTTGAGTTGCTATAACAACCTTAAGTTGTTTGGTTTAGCTTGTGATTGAACCACAAATGCTCACATTCTGAGAAAGTGTTTCCCTCCATGGAAATTGCATCATTTCATTATTGTATAATTTCAGAAAGCTAGCCCTCCTCCACACCCGCCAATTCATTGTTCACTCCTATAAGCATCTCTCTTCTGGAAACACTCCTTGTATGCTAATCCACCAGAAGCCTCCTTTTCGAGGCTTGGCTCTGTTTAAACTCCATTTGCATTACACAGCTCTCAGTTCACCCTTAGTCTGAAATGGATTTTCCCCTTAAAGAATTCCCTCTTATATACAGTGACATCCTTGTCATCTTCATCTCATGGCAGAGCACCAGCCTTACACCCTGCCTCCCCAGTTCAGAGAATTCAGTGTCAAATCAACCCTTCAATTAGCCCCTATCACCCCTCACTGCCTGTTGTCTTCTCTCACGCAGATGCTGTACATTTTCCAGCCTGTGTGGATACTGAACAGTTTCAACCTTTTTGTTTGCTTGGAGAAACAAACATTAAGCCTCTCTATCAAATAAAAGTGGAACTAGCAGCAGATCACAACATACATGCATTTTTTTTAACTGGAAAGCAAAGTTTCTATTTTGCAGAGGGCAAAAATAAGCTGCTTCTCAATATCTGCAATATTCTAAAATATGCTAGTGGATCCAATGACACCAGCATGTGAGCTTATTTCTCATCCAGCAGGGTGAATCTGGGCCCTACCCTTATCATGATACATCACAAGATCCTGAAAAGATCCTGTATAAAGAYAGTCTTTAGGGTAACTTACCAAGATTAAGAAAGGCATTCTCCAAATCTCCCTTAACCTCCTTCTTGATGCTCTCCARCATATCATATGGGCTGTAGCTCTTGTACCTGTCAAACACTAGCACAGAAAAGAAAGTAGGTGAAATCAAAACCAGACTAAAAACTGGCTGAAATAACCACCCAAAGCATGAAYACAGACACAGGAATGTAGAGACACATTATTAATAAATATCTATGCAAGTCCTTCTGAGAATTTAATCTTAAATACAAACATAAGTTTGTCAGCTAAAGGACCCACACCAYTGCCTTTTTGTTCTCCTTGAACACTTCCATAATCTGGTAAAACACCATCTTAATCCTGTACTGGTATTTTTTGAAACAATAGTGATTTAAACCCTGAAAAGACTTCAAATGGCTTTTCCCATATGCTGCTTACAGCAGTATCAGAGCTGCTTTTGAATCTTCACTGGCAGATTTWAACACATGATATAGCTAAGCTACCCTGGGACACAGGTAAAAGCAGAAGGACTTCTCAAGGTCTCCTACAACTATGTTTTCTAGGTTTGCAACACTTTTGTTTTCAGTCTATGTGGCATATCACTGAGCACTGTTACATGTGTGTAAAAAAGAGCTGTACACACACTTAAAATGTGAGATCAATACATCCGCAGAAAACACTAGATTAAAAAAAAACCACCTTGGACATAAACTAAGATTTATGAGCTCTCCTATGTTTTTTGAGTGCTTTTCACAATCATTTCAATTGTAACTGGGACAAAACAGTCACCGTTTTTTATAACTTTCTCTTATAGGAAAAAAAAAAAKCTGTCTCTGGAATAGTACCTTTCTGCAGGTGGGGAACACTTCTTTCAGTCATAATGTTGATCCACTTGGGAACATCAGTTCCCTTTCTCTTCACACCAGCATCATAGAGGTCCTGGCGTTAGAAAGAAAAGGAAAATCACAAAAATCAGAAGTTGCACAAGAAGCCACTGCAGATGCATACAATTTCCTTGTTGGAAAAACAAGCACTACTGGAACTGTGCCTGTGGGATGAACACACAATGACACGTGGTTGGGCAAGTCATCAAGATAACATTTAGGGATGGAATCTGAAACTAATACTAATTACTTTGTATTCACCTCTTGTTACAGCTTTACTCTCATTTAGCTCTGTTTACCTCAGCAGAACAGCTCTTGACAGACTCAGATGTAACAGACAAGCATTAGAWGCCACTAAGTTCATTGCAAGGGACAGATTGCAATGGATTTAACAAAAATCATTTTGTTAAAGGCACTCTCTCTTCATGTGTCTAAAGGAAATAGCACAATCTTCTGTATAGGGGGCAGATAGCCTGTGAAAATTGCTAACTGAGGGTATCAAGATTGCAAGTGGCCGATTCATTGATGCCATGCAAACATTACTGTGCGGGACAACCTGAAATACTCACACCTACTTCACAAATGCTCCCCATTCCCACAGTATTTTTATCTTCAATACCCMCCAAAGCCTGACCAACTGAAGGTATTTCATGGTTACCAGCACTTACCCTGGCATCTTGGTCAATCAGCTCATAATCAACCACAGAGGTATCTTCACATCTTTTGCCCTTCAAACAAGATATCAGTATTTAGGTTTCACAGAAAATAACCAGTTTGCTATGTTCACATTGAATTCTTTTTCTTTTTTTTAACTTCAATTTGCTATAAGCTTCACCCCTACTAGGAAGTYGATGCTATGAATGCTGCACTTCTGTTAAAATACTTTGCCCTTCAAAATTTGAATATTTTTCCCCAAAGGTCAGTATTAGAGGGAAATTTTAGAATCTGAAAACCAGTTGTTTCACTCAGGCACATTACAAAAACTGGAAAAATGTGAACAGCCCTACCTTGGCCAAGGCAACCATTAGCTTGCGGAAGTCACCAGATGTGTCTGATATGATGTCCTTCTCCAGTTCAGTCTTGTACACTGGAAAACAAAGAGCTCTCTTCAGGTAAATGGTATCTTACAAATGCTCCTTTATATGAAAAATGGCTGCTAATTACTGTGTTTTGCATGTGTACAAACAGCTACAATCTAAGTCAGGTATGGAGGACAATGAAAATGAGTCCATGYTCATCTWCATCAAACCCAACATTGCTGCCAGSTAATCCTGASTTTCATGCAATCAGTCTCTCATGGAAAGCTAATAAAAAAAATTTCATTTAGACACAACTCATATTAGTAGCAAATATCCTTCAATCTGTTTGCTACCAAACAACACGATGAAACTATATAAACCACACAAATATCCAGAACACCAGTACAAAATGTCAGAGAATCAAAGCAGCTTTGGCTAAGCTTTCTAATAATGAAATTCACCCTGAGGGGAATTAATCCAAGTAACTTAGTGAACATAGAACAGTGTACAGTTTCCAGTACATGGAAACTTGCAGAGTAAACTCACTTTCCCTGTAGACTCTGTTGATCTCACTGAGCTCCTGATTTGTTCGGGAGCAGATGATTTCAATGAGTGTGTCTTCATCAGTTCCCAGCCCCTGCAACACACGTGACTCAGTTAGGAGCTAGCAATGAACAGCAATATTTAAATGGTTTAGAAACATCTTACAGACATCTCCTCTCCTCCCCTCTAACTGTTCAGGGATATTTTTTGCCAACTACACCTGAAAAACAACAGCTGGAACATTTCTAATGGCTTAGAGTTCCTGTGGATGTTATGTGCATCTGCTGTGAGTGTCTAACAGCAGCTCCTCACCAGTATAACMGGATAAGGTCAACTTATCATGGCTTGTGTGATTTTATCTATCCACTGGGAGTAGGAAGAAAATCCAGTCTTATCCTCTTGTTAGGGTACTTTGTTAAGCCCATCTGTGACAGAATGTCATTTTGCATGTGGCAAAAATGGGCATAGTTTCCACAGGACTCCAAGAGGAGTAACAACATGGGAAACGTCTCATGTTGCAGTCTTGAACATGTGGAGAATGGAAGCCACTATGTGACAAAGAACCCTTTGGGTAAAATGTCTCCCTTGAAGGGACAAACAAAAAAAAATCAAGTAATTTTATTAAAATGGCTAAGAAAAAGCTAAGAGAACTAGGAGAGCTTTCCACACAATGGCTCTAACAAGCAGCTGGGGAAGAAATTGAGGCTAGCTTTTCTAAATATTTTTGAAATATTTTCAAGAATATGTGACAGAAAAATAATTAACTCCTCAATGATAACTTTGCTTTATTCAACTCTGATGCCCAAGTGATAGCTTGTGATGCTCCATGTATCAAAGCCAAACTTAAGCTCAGGCAAATTCAGAACATTGAGGAGTGCTTTGCTAATTCAGACCAGTGTTTGGGAGCTGGGAAGAGCAACCTACACAGAGCATAGAATATTCTACATTTTTGGCTACTCTGACGCAATTGCTTGGTCTTCAATCCCAACCCCCAAAGCAGTCTGAGTCACAATAAATTATGGATAGGCTGTACTCCGACCAGGAGAGGGCAGCATCTGATTACTGGAACAAGGCATTTGGCCCACAGCCCAAGAGTTACCATCACCATAGTGGGTTGGTTTTTTGGCTTT
>NW_026623578.1:502246-553001 GCF_030028575.1 Malurus melanocephalus | reverse complement strand
GTGGAAGTGTGTGTGCTTATGCAGTGGAGGGGGTGTTTTTGTTTTCTTCTTTGTTTATTAACTCCTTTTTAATTGTCTCGAGAAGTTAATTAATTTGTTTTATTGACATGCTCTTTATTTCAGATATATCTCAGTACTTTTCTTTAATTCTTAAAAAAAAACCCAACTCATCAAAAACATTCAGAATTTAAGTGAGGATCAAAGCTACAATTTCCCACACCTTAGTGTGTTAAAAAGGTGAATGTACTGGCATGAGCACCTCTCAAGTCTTGTTTCTGTGGCCTGCAGAGMGGACATTTCTTTCTCCAAAGACTGCTTTTGATGCCCCATCTTCCTTGTGCTCTACATAGGAACAAGTCTGGTACAGGATGTTCTTTCAAGATCAGTGATATGACCCAGTAWCTGGAACCTCCTGTTTAAGCTAATAAATGCCAGCAGAGGATCTAATGGCTGCTGCTAACAGCTGYTCTCCTAATGGTTTCTCATGCTATGAACCTGGGGATTGTTTATAAGAGCAGTCAGCAAAGCAGCCAGGCAGAGCAGCCTGCCTGTTACTCCTGAGCTGACAAGAAAGACTTTTTTCCTTAAAGTGAGGATTTAATTAAGAGTTTAAAAACCATATAGTTCCAGAATTTCTCTCATTTTGGATGCCTTGCAGCTGGATATTTAAACTGGAGCACTACATAAAATAATGATCAGTTTTAAACATGGTGGCCTTGGATACAAAGTCCATATTCTTTCCTGAGACAGYGATATCAGATCAATAACCTTAAATTCAAAGCTTATTTACCTTCATGGCAGCTTTCAGTTCAGAGGCATCATACTGGGCTGGTGTCTTCAGCAAACCCAAGATCACTGCCTCCAAATGACCTGAGAGAGCAGAYTTGAGCGCTGCAGAAAGTTCCTGTAAAATAGATGGGACGATGGAAGAAAAAAAAATTAAAGCTTGCCTCTGATCTCCAGAGAATTTAACCTGCAGGGCTTAAAGTCTCCAAGCCTGCAACAGTGTTTCTTATACAACTGACAAGAAAACAGAAACATAAAGAGCTTTCCTGTCGTGAAAGCCTAAGAAAGAAATTAGGGCAAAGGAATTTTTTTCTAATCCTCYGAAAATAAGAAGAAATGCACCAGTGGCTGACAAAGTGCTGGGAAGCACGGTGCAGACACATCTGAACAGCTTCACTCCAGTCCTGAAGCAGTGATGCTTTGTTGGAGCTAATARGCACAGATGGATCCGAGTTTGACTCCCTGTGGTCAGTGCTTCTCCACAGATTTCCCAGCAGCACTGTATTATTTGTGGTTTTCCTCTTATCCCAGCTCTTTACTAGCTAAGACACTGGAAAATTGACTGCACACTTATTCCACTGTAAGGCCCAGTTCCCAACCAGCTATCTGAGGAGATAAAAAACCATCCCTGGGCACTGAAAGATTATTCCTATCTTCAAGGAAACTATCAGATGATTGTAGCCAAAATCTTTATTGTTAGTTGCCAGTCAACCCTAGAGAAAGAAGAGTCAGAAATATTCACTGCAGAGGATGCAAATTTGCATCAAATAGAGTCAGAGCCCATCTCCCCTTACGGGTTTCAGATGTAAGTCGAATCATGCTAATTATCAGCTTCCCTGCAGTGTATGTTACAAAGTTGAAATCCCTGGGATCAAGTCTGGGGTTCACACAGATCCATGTATTCCCCAAGCTGAAYTTAAATCTGTAACATTCAGAAGGGAATTGCTGCATTTCAGTTGCTGGTTCCTCACTAACAATTAGTGAGCTGGAAACGCAGGGGTAAAGGGGTAGAGAAAGTGACCTCAGCTGAATTGCAGGGAAGTTTGTGCCAGAGAGATAAAAAGTCAAGGCATTCAGTTAATTTCCAGAGTCACTCACTTAATCCAGGGCACTAATTTATGCTAATACTGTATGCACTTACAGCATGGATGACCAAGGGAGGGAAGCGGGGCTTGGGGCCTCTGGCTGCTTTCGTCTGAGAAATATTTTAGTACAACCACTCCATTTGGGATACAATGCTCTAGCCTTTRTCTGAAAATGGGTTCTTCAGACACAAGCTGCCACAGGAAACATCTCTGTAATAAATTTTATGGAACAAGTTGTCCAGAGAARTTGTGGCTGCCTTATATCTGGAAGTGCTCAAAAGGCCTGGATGGGTCTTTGAGCAGCCTGATCTAGTGAAARATGTTCCCTTCCAACCTAAACCAAGAGTTTCCATCAGACACTGCTCATCCCAAAGGAATTAAAAGARGTAATTATGTGACATTTAAATATTATGGTCTATTGATAGATCCTGCAACACGCAAAGCAAGCAGCCTAGTACAACACAACACATTGCTAATAAAATCTGCACAACTGCTGGCAAAGACAACCGTGAGACACTGTCCCTAGAAGATATACCTACGTGTCTTTTCATATCCCAATTCCTCCTCTCTTGCCTCCTCACATGTTTATCTCTCTGAGTGGTTCCTACTGCACATTTCCATTGTTTATACAGTCGTTTTATTCTTTGGCACTTGTTAAACTTGATAAATTCAGTTTGTTCTTGGGTCGCAGCAAGGGAAAAAAGTGAGAGAAACAGATGAAAAAAGTTGCAGATTTTCTTGACTGTGCATTTTCGTGGTCATGCAGAACATTTAACAAGCTTTAAGTGACACATTTCATGGCTGGGGTCCACTGATGTGCACAATTGTCCCCAGGGCAGGACGGTGGGGTACAGACGTGTGCACACATGCACGTGTCCAACCTGGCTGTGTCTCTGCATGTGCCTCTATCAGTCATCCATAAAAGCTGGTGAACTGGCAAAATTCAAYGCTACATTTACATTTGGGTTCAGATGAGTATTCTGGGATGCTACTGGAGGACTACCATTTGGGGTCTGGCAAACCTGGAAGAGATACATTCATCATAATCTGAACTCTATACAAGTTTCCTCTTTTTTGTGGGCATGAAACTTCAAATATTATAAGATTTCCAAAACTTCAAAAGAGAAGAGCTCTTGCCTTCCAGACAGCAAGACTCACTTTGCAGAATTCTGCACACATTTTACAGATTTCCTCCATCGATAGATCAGTACCTAAGGTATTTATGACAGGATAGTGTTTAATGACAGTTCAACTCATTGCATCCCTTTGCTCCACAGCTACAATGCTCATAGCAAACTGACTGCATTCCTTTCTCAGCTAAGCCAGCTCTGTGAACAGAAACAGAACACTTTCCTTCTGCTGAGTTTCTTAACAAAACAACAAAAAATCAACATYCCYCCCTGCAAAATAAACCAACSAAAAAAAACCACCCCAAACCACCAAAACACGAAACACAACAAAAAACAATCCCCTAAAGCATCTCTCTTTCACTTTTTCCTTCAAATGGAAGCATTTCATGCCAGTGACTTCTCAGTATTTTTAGCACATTTCCCCAGGGAATCCTGTGGATCTGCTGTGATTTCTGAAGGTGCTAAGAAACCACCATCTCCATCAGATTTCAGTTCCAGTTGTGCATATTCAGCACATTTCAAAGTTCCACCAGTCCTAAACTGTGACAGCATGGACAAAGTAGGTGCATCTTTGATTTCACTGAAAAGATAAACCCTGAAAAGCCTGATTGTCCACAAGAAAAATATTCAGTAATTACTATTTCTTCATATTTTACTACCTTTTTGGTCCTCCTCTGATAGGCAAAAGCAATGTCCTGCCTCTGTTCATTGCTGCGGTTTGTCAGGATGTTGATGATGGTGACCTCATCCACACCTACARAGACACAAGACAGAGAGTTAAAGAAGCTTTCTTGTCACTGTCCTTCTAGCAGGATGTTCCCCAACACTGAAACACAGCACATGTGCTGTCTGCAGCAGAGCTCAGCAGCTCTCCTTAGTTTGTATTCCTCATGTCCTGGTCCTGGAGAAAAAGCCACCCAGAGTTCTGATGGGATGCAGAATTTGTACACACCTAAAAGTACAGTTTGTGACCAGCTTTGCTACTCTGTCTTGTGCTTCATTTGTGTGTCTGTGCACTTGCATTCAGGCACTCAGAATTCCACAAAAAGTTGCTCAAGAACAGACTTACACTGACTAAAGCCTGTCCTGTCATTTTAGTGGAGTGTTTTCAATTAAGACTTCTTAATAAAACAGTTTTATTTTCTATTTAACCCCTTTGATCCATCACTCSAAACACAGAAGTGAGAAAATAAACCAATATATGTAATTCAGTATATTTCAGAGGCTCATAAGACAGAAAGGATTTTTGAAGAATTTAGTATGTGTTGTTTATTTTTGAAATCACTGGAAGATCCATGCTGAGCGTAACTGGCATGCCGAGAGGATGTGGATGCTCAAATACCCAATTTCTAAGTAAGTGAACTACACATCAGTATAGGTTTAGTTTTAAGGAAATAATTCCAAATCCATGCACTTCAATGAAGCAGTCAGCTTTTGAAGTAAACAGGTGGCTCTAATCCACAGGCCAGAATAAGCCCAGAGCTTCACTTCAGGTCTCTCTGTTTCACAGAGAAGAGAGACTTCAGGTCTCTCTTCTTTCACACTTGCACACACATCAGTGTAAAAGACAATTTCTTGATAAAAAACTCCAGAAAGTAAGGGCTGGATCAGCAGCTACTAGCAGGACTCAGATCCCTGCAGAATCCAGCTACATTAATTTTCCCTGTTACCCAAAGTAACCTAAAACAAAGAACTGCAACAGATATTATAAAAATGAGTCATATAAAGTATGAATCTTGCCAAAAGACCTTTGAACCCCTAGCTGCAGAATCTAAAATTATAAGTCATATTCAAAAATCCTTTCTCTTTCTTTACCACATTTTTCTTGATGAAATACTACACTTGGTAGCCTCATGTCCTTAGCATGTGCTGAGGCAGACCTCCATCAGTGCTCTTATTCACACAAATTTGGCCTGCAAATGATGCCAAAAGGCCCTGGAAAGCATCAYGTGTCTAAATTACAAATTTTGGGTTGAAAACATGCTGACTGCACATTTCAGCCATAATCTACTCCCGCACATTTTAAAGTGTTCCCACATTGTAGAAGAAAACAAATTCTCCCTGTCCAGAAACGGCCACACACAAACATTAAACCTTTCAGCTGTTGCAGGCCCACAGCACAAGCCAATGTCTTTTTAATAAATTCTGAATTTAAACCATTCTTGGCATTCAAAACAGCAAATGACATTTTCAAGTTGTAACACAATTGTTAAAGATTAGAAGCCCACARACGACTGCATCCAAGTTTTTTATGCATATGCTATGGAAATATGAAGTGAACTCATTGCTCTGGCATTTGGTGGAAAGTGAGAGCTTGTGYTTCATTCACACTTGGGAATCACCACTGCATGCACAGGATGCTGACTCACACTGCTGAGGTGGGGCAGAGCAGGACGGCAGCTCTCTGCTGTTTGCTAAAGTCTCTGAAAGTTTATTTCCAAATTTATTCTGGCTAGGCAGATTTTATCCCTGCATTTCTATCAATGGGGAATGGAAAGAAAAATTGTGCTTAATAACAGCTTTTCTTGTGAAAGAGGCAATGTGGGCCATTGGTAAGATCACAGTGCTGGAGCTCAAYCAGCAAAAATGAGGAAATGAACACSAATGGGGTCAAAGGGAAAAATTCAGATAAAACAAGGTTGTAATTTTAGCTCTGCTAGTTTGCTTAGCAAGGGTTCACCAAACCCAAACCATATTGCAATGAGATATTTCTTAGGAGACAGTTTTAACAGTCAGAATATGTGACTGTTGCAGTTTGGTGCATTTCAGGCACTGCTCTCTCACACCAGCAAGCCAGCAGATGTCCTCTAAAAACTTTTACTTAACAATCTTAAGAACTCTGTTAAAAGGTATGGGCATGTTGGATATACCACATATAGAAGACCTTTCTGTAAGATTGAACTGACTGGTTTACATGTCATCATTGTTTTACCAGTTTCTGGGTTTAATGACTTTATTACAGATCTATGTTCTAAGTCCTTTCCCACAACAAGCCTGTGTCTCARTTCTGCCAGCCATGGAATAAAACAAGTATCCCATGAAACCTCAATAAAAGGTTCCAAGTAACAACTATTTCCAACCTACTCTGACAAAATTATTTAATAAGTACTTGAGACACACCAAGTCTAAAATAATCTAGGAAAAAACTCTGAAACAGAAAAGAGACAATTCAGCAGTCATCTTTGCTACAAAAAAAATGAAAAGAAAACTTAACATAAGCTCTGTTAGTACTCTTCTAGCTAGTTTCTTCTATTTAGACTTATATACATCAACTAATCCATAAACAGGGCACAATAGAGCATTACACAGAAATTAAACAGTTCCTTGTTCTATACAGCAAAAAGCCAACATTTACAAAGGATATGCCAAGGCACTGGATGAATATGCTGTAGAAACACTAAACAGCATAAAAATGAAACACAGCCATGACATTTACACCAAAAGGAACAAGCCAGAACTGTAACAAGTTATTTGCATTATGCAACCTCTAGATTGAACAATTGCTGACTACAAACTGGTTTTATATGACCTGAAGCCATTTTTGCACATTTCCCTTCCCAGGCTGATGGATATAAACATTTAATTCAGCTCTAGTCAGGGCCCTGAACAGGGCTGGACAATGTATTTGTGCAGTATAGTTTAGATCTCAGCCCAAATGAACACATCACAGTATTTTCCACAGGTTGAACAGATGGCTTAGTAACCTCTGAGGAATTAATCTGAAGAGTGKGAATGCATGCTGAAAAATTTAGATATTACATAGAGCAGAACAGTCAGACACTCTGCCCCAGATCTTTTCCTAAAACAAATACACAGCTGCTGTTTAGGCAGTAAAATACATTTTAGCCATTTTACACCCAGTCCCTAAAATGGAGCTTCATGACTGATTCCGGGAGCTTCCATTCCTGGGTAATAATTTATATGGGACTCTCCAAACTGGGCCRCCCTGATGGCAAACACCACACTTGAGGCACTGTTTATATAAGGTACACACAGAGATAAGGCTCCASGAGATACTATTTCCGTAGTACTGCTATAATTTCTAATTTATTGGAAAGACTGCTTTGGTGAGTGTGAAATACAGGCCCATTAGAGCATGTACAGGCCTTGATTTTCCACACAAAGAAAGCCCAAAGGTTCAGTTACCAGGATTCCTTTGTCCTGTAGAGAGTAAAGCCCCCACATTGTTCCTATGTGCCTGTTTTATTTTTTAAATTTTCAACCACAAAACAGCTTRTATATATATTTATCTCTCTCTGTCTTGAAATGAATAAGCCAAATTCTTCTTCACYATTCTATGATAACTCACATTGCTTATTTCTACTTTCCCCATACCGTGCAAACCAACTGCAGGAGAAATGCTAATRCTTCCTAGGAAAATGGTAGCTACTGTGGATATAGACAGTTTGTTCACTATGGAAGTAATATTTTTAGCTCCAAAACTACTTAGATATTTCCCAGAAATATTTTTAAACTTGTTCTTGCAGGTAGCTTTTTACATCACTGTTCATAAATAAACAAYTCCTATTTGGATGAGTCAGAATTTGCATTTGAGAAAAAACTCCACCTATATTTTAGAGAGCTCACATTTTAGCAAATCTTCTAAAGCAGCAGATGAAAATATCCTGTTACAAAGCTTTCAAAGTGCAAGGAAACAGTTCCTGGAAGAAGGGTCATAAAACTCTTCCTCTTATAGTTGCACAAGAATACTTCCTGTGTGAGATTCTTTAGGGTGGAAGATTCAGGAACAAAACCATAAAGAGATTTTCCCCTTTAAAGCCACCTTCCCAAAATAACTCCTGCATAACAAACTAATAAGCAGCAAGAATCCTGCAAACATGCAGGTTCATGAGTAAATTCCCTGTTACTCAGAGTTGAAAATCATCTCCCTACTGAAATGTTTCTATGTTATCTTAACTGCACTTCTGATCTTTGCTGTGAGAAAATATGGCAGGAGCTTGATTTTCCTGACTGGAAAAGCTTTTGTACTGCTGAGGATATTGCAATTTCCTTTTGCAATAATTAGCAGCTWGGGAGTTCAAATGTGTAAATTTGTACCTATCCTGAAAGCCTGATGGTGTATTTGGCATGTTTAGACTTGTGCTATAATCAGAGCTGCAAAAAAATGTAAAGTCTAGACAAAACTCTCCAAAAACACAAAGCATCTGCTGCCAAACATGWTGGTATATGTACCTCTCTCACCAGAGAATTTTTTAAAAAACACCCAAAACCATGACGATGACTCAAATCAGAATGGTACCCACTTTAATAAGAATTTCTCCAGTTAAATTAAGAAATCTTGTGAAAGGAAGCCTCGGGCTTGTCAGGGAGGGGATATATTTAAAAATTTATAGCAAATCAAACATGTGCTTTGCTGGCACTGCTGGAACTTTTCTTTCTGATGAGAAATGGTTTGGCTTTTAAATTTCTCCCTCTCTGATATGCAGGGAAAGACTTGCCAGTTCCAGCTACACCCAGGTGTGGTTTCTCTGGCTTGAGCAAGTGTGGAAAGTGCGGCACTCCCTGTCCCAGGACTRGGGCAGGATCAAAACCTTGGCAGTACCACCAAGGCATTACTTCAGAGCTGTAGCTCACACTCCCTGCTCTCCTGATGGTTTCAATACACCAGAGAGAAGCCTATCTAATAACCCAACTCAGAGAAGCTCTCACACAGCCCTGCCCTGAAATAGCACAAATTCAATTCARAAACTAGTTTATAGGACCCTCTTTGACCCCAAATTAATACAAGATACATGAGCATCTAACTCAAAACCCAGGAGAAAGATGTTCAAACCACCCCTATGCAGCTGTCTGGAGAGCTGAAAGGAGGAAATGTCCATTCCAACAATCCAATAGAAATCCATGATTCAGAGCCCAGTCTCAAATCACTGCCATAGAAGCTTCATTCTCAAGGGGCAGAAAAGAAGCAGAATTTGAAGTACTGGTGAGTCAAGAGAGGAAAAGTAGACACAGTGATAATCTCAACAACTCGTGGCATCAAACTGAAAAGCATACTTAAAGCATGCACTTACAAGGGTTCAAAATCTAATTTGGTCAAGATTTCATCAATGAGGTAGGTCTGATAAACCCAGCACCTTCCTCAAGTAGGCATCCTTGAGTAAGGATATTAAAATGTGGCTTTTCAGAACCAGGTGGTTTGGTTTTTTTTTTTTTTTTGTTTTTTTTTTTTTTTTTTTTTTTTTTTTTTTTTTTTTTTTTTGCAAGCTTTCTATCTTAGAAGCAGAATAAAAGCCCCTGTTCCTTCACCTTTGGTCTTGATGGCTGTTTCGAGGGCCGCAGCGTCCCGGTCAGCATCAAAGTTTGAATAGGCCTTGACTGTGGCATAGGCACTTGGAGGGAGAGAATGCTGGAAGGAAAAGAACAAAACTTCAGAGTTAGATTGTGTAATTGCTGCAGTTCATAAAACACAAGGTTCTTGGTTACCTGGAGTTCAGCCTAATGTTCAAATACAAGAACTACCATCAGGTATCTGTGAAAATAGAATTCTACCAAGAGCAACTCTGTTCTCCTCATGTGCATTGTCCAGAAASCCACTCACAGCTGTGTTTATCATAGCACACAATATACACAAATAGAYATTACATTTATTGCAGCAAAAACCTAACACTTTCCAAGTTTACTCACTAAACCTCAGTGTTCTAAAATCTGGAGCTTTCTGGGTAGATCTGAAGGAAAATGAGTACAGAGAGCTAATGCAAAGAACATTTAAGTCTAAAGTATTTTAGATTTTTTTTTTACTTCTGATTACAGCTACAAATAATCATAAAAAAAAAAGAAGGAAATGGAAGAAGGAAAATTAATTCCTAACAATGAGGAAGTCAGAAAAAGTTTTGTGCCCTATCTCATAGACTTTAAAGATAAGACCATGAAATCCATTTCAGCCTATAGCCATAGAAAGCAGCTATTACCCCCAATTGCCTTTTGAAACTCTTGGCCTGCAGAACCTTGCTTTAAGCAGCWTGAAGCTTACAAAACCAAATGACATTTCAAATTATCTCTGCTAAGAGTAAGARGACTTGCAGGTAAGTTCACTTAGTAAACAGATGCAACGTTTTCCAAGTTGCCAGATTTTATCAGCTGTTTATTATGACCCTCTCATGAGAACTATAGCTGCAAACAGACAGTGAGCAGAAYAGAGATTCAACTCTCCTCAGCTGCCTCAGTGCAAGGTAGCAGCTTGTTATCACCTCCCCAGGGGCAGGTTAAACTAAACCACAGATTTTCATACAAGTAGCTGGGTAATATTCACAAATCCCACTCTGCTGAGTTCAATTTAGAGACCTAAACCTCTGCCAGAGAGGTAGAGCTACTAGTACCTGAAATTGCCCCAGCCATTTCCTAAGTGAATGAACAACTAAGCTTTCTTGGAAAAGATCCCCAGAAACTTTTGTTTCCATCTCTAACTCCAAAAGAAATCTGGGTTCATGAACAGGACTAAACTATCCTAATAACCCTGGAAAATATTTTTACTTGCAAATTTTTAAGAGGACAACTTTTAACTAAAAAATTCCATGGTTCTGACTACATTTGACTCAATCCCCATAGAGGTCACGCTGTTCTGTACAGATTCCTCTGGCAGCTACTCCTGTGCCTTCTGGAGACAGTCTGTTTTATGTTGTGCAGATGGGAAGTCAAAAAAGCACCAATAAACTGAATAATTTTCTTTTGTCTCTTACCATCAGCTCAGTCCAGCAAAGTGGCCCCAGTTTGGCCCAGAGCCACACCACAAAATACAGCTTTTCCTTTTAGTGGATCAAGTTGGCAATAGTAACAGTAAATGGAGACGTGCAGTGCAGCCTCAGAGAAATCTGAGTGCCTGAAAGGTTCCTAAAGCAGGCATCCACCATCCTGGGCACTGCTCATTAACCAGCATGCTGGATAAACTGAAACAATTCACCTGGTGACCTCAGCAGAGCTGGGTWCCTCTCCTTCCACCCAGCTCTAAGTATTTGCTGAGTAATTTGGATGGAGTATTTTACTGTAAAGGTGGTACCATACACTAACAAAATACACAGCAATTTGCAATTTGGTGGCCATCTTTTACTCTGTCCCTTGTTAAAATTAATTTACCAAATCAGACTCAGTTTTCTTGACACCTGACAGGTCTTATCAGGGTGATTGCCYATGAAAAACAGCCATTTAAATTCCAAACTATTCAATTACTCTGCTACACTACCCTGCTACAGTACTTGTACTGCATGTTTTCAGACAAGAGAGCTTTCTAATTGATTTTCCATTTAGTTCAGTATCAAATTCTTTCCAATATGGCATTAGAAGGCCAGCTAGTGTGCAACTGCACCACCCWTCTGGGCCAAACTAAAGCAGAGGAGTTTGTTTTCTCCCCATGCATTGGGTGTGCTTCAGAGGTCCTCCAAATGGTTCTCTTCCTCTGAGYTTGACAAATTTAATCCTATTGGAAAACACGAGGGAGAAGCAAATATCACCAACAGCTGAAGAGGCTTAATTTAATCTAAAACCACCAGGACCCTTTGACCATATCTGCACCTGGGTGTCCCAAGAATCCTTCTGTACTCTTGTGGAGAGMTGCACAAAGTGTGAGCACAGATCAACCTCAGCTCAACTCCATCCTCTTGTGAAAGGAAGGAAGGCTGAGGCAATCAGGTGCTTCACCTCCACTCAGATCAGGCTAGAGCCCTGATGCACAGCACACCAGTTCTGCATTGCACACGACAGCACTGGGGTTCAGCCACAACTCTTCTATATCCTCAAGCTTAAAAACTTTTTTAAAGAGAAAAATGGGTGGTCCACATACTGTGTTTAAGGTCAGTTAATGTGCTGAATCATTGCTCAGAGGATGTGGTCTAATGCTGCACAGCTRCCCAGGCCAGCTACTCAGTAATTCTGGCTTCCCATTTACAGCCCAAATTATCTGCCTGATCCATCTTACACTCTGCTGTGGGATTTCTGATGGAAATACTGCCATGGAACAATATTCAAATCTGACTTTCGCAACTATTTGCAARCATCAAGGAAGAAACGTTTCTGCCCTTGAGAACAGATTGCTTAAATATTCTTCCAAAAGTAATTCTTCATTGAAACACACAACTATGAAAGCTGAAGACTTGTCTGCTTTAGCACYACAGAACCAGTTTTACCRCTTACCTCCARTGCACTGGCCAGKTCTTTGCAACAGCTCTTTCACAACYATTGTCTGGTATAATTAATTTCACAACAAGTAACAAAAATTGGCAAAACATTTGCTTGKACCAAGCTCAGATCTGGAGTTACCAGCTATAAGATTTAGATGTTTTTTTTCAATGTGATGAAATAACACATGGCTAGGATTCACTTCCTCTTCAGTGACAATCACAGAACCACAAATTTATGGCATGATATGCTGATACCACACTGGTAATCTACCATCTCATTGCAATTTAAGAAATCAAAGCAAGACTGTGGCTTTCTGGTATTTCAGTACAACTACAATCCTTTTGTCCTTTCCAATTGCAGACGTGGTGCGAAATACGCAATCAAAATTAAAACAGAAGTTTTTTCAAGAACTAGCTTGGTTTTGGTGAAAACCACTACAGAAATTAGATCCCAAATATTTTTGTCCTTATAATGTTCTGCATTTTCAACCAGGAAAAAATATAAAGAAATTCAGAGGCTATCAGCAAAGCCAAATATATTTCCATCTTCTCATCCTTAACTCAGTTGTTTCTTTGGAAGAAAGAAGGACACAGATGCAAACCAGCCTTATTTGTCCTGTGCTGTCTTTGGTGAAAGGAGAATATTCAGGAGAATATTGCTCATGCTGCTGGCCACTTAGAAGGATTCTCATTAAATCATATAACTGTCCTGTTTACAGCTGGTTTGTGGATGAAAAYTGATCACTGCTGATTGGGATTTTAGCCAATAAAAGTTTAAGAGATGTGTGGAGTCTTGTAAACTGTACAATTCAGTACAAKTGTTGGTGCAGAGTCTTGTCTAAGGAACAAGATGGGACATTTAAGTAAAACAAACTTTTCTTGTTTAGATAATAATACTTACATCTCCTTCAAGGGTGAGCTTGCTTAAAATTTCATGAACAGTAGACATCTTGCAAGAATGCTGGAGGAAGAGAAAAAAAAGTGGATTTAAATATATTTACKGTTACATCAGTGTTACACAGTCTTGAAACACTGAAGCACTTCAAGTCCAATGGATCTGCTAATACCARGCAGGAAAGAAAACTGAAGAGTTTCCAAGCCACACCACCATTAATAATGCAACAGCAAGACGTCTTCATTCCATTGCACAATAAAAATTCCTTAAACAACCATTTCTCCTGCTTTTTAAATACTTACACAGGAATTGGWGAATCTCTACCTCAGAAACAGAATTGACTAAGCTGACAATTCAGTGCCAAGAAAATTATTCAGAAACATTATGGCTTGGTCCAGTTCAAAGTAGTAGCATTTAAATCAGATGCTCAATTCCTCAAGTACTCAGGAAATGCAGTGGAAGTGTTTTTCATGCAGACATTTTTCAAAGCCACAACTCTGTTCAATCTTTAACCCTGGATGCTGGCTCTTGTGGTTTTGATGTAGCTCCCCACAACAAACCCCACTTAGTAACATGACTACCAGAGATGAGGCAATAAGGACTATGTTAAAATGGTAGCTCCAAGAAAAAGAGCMACTGTGGCAACTTAATCAATATCAGCATTCCATTGCCAGGACCTGAGTGAGTTGTGAGTAACAACTGAGTTGTTGAGTAACAACTTGTTTGCATATGTGAAAAAAATAGGGGAAAATCCAACCCTGAGACAGATTATACACATTGCATAAATGAACATCAATGTGATAAACTTAWGTTACAATATTTTCCCTTTTTTAACTCTGTTTTCTGGTCAGGGAGATTGCCAGAGCTGTATTATTGTTTTAGTGAAAGGGTCTCTCGCTAAGGAAAGCTTTTTAAGAGATTGTAAGGGGCAATATTTAAGAGGCTTGATACATAACCAAAACTCTGCTCTCAAGTTCTCCTCAGAAAGRACAGACACTGCCACACACATTACCATCCATCACCCAGGATGGCACCTGCAGCAAACAATATTTGCTGCTGAAATGAAAGCTTTTTTCCCAGGACCTTTACAATCCAGCTGCAGAGAGCATTGTCAAACAGGGMAAAGGGCTGGCTTCAGGAGAGGAGAAACCAGTGACATTCCACTAACGGGTAAGTGAGCCTTAAGGTCCCAAAWCTGCCCTGTTTTCAGCTGGGTGCCACGCCCTTCACTCCCACACTGTCACCGGTTCCCCAGGCCACTTCCCTGGCTCTGTGCCCTTCCAGACAACTCCCAGCTATTGTGCTGGGYATGTCCTTTCCATTGGTTTTCAGATGGTTTTTAATCCTCCACCAGTCACTCCTGTGACACTATGGGGGCTTTCTCAGTACCAGCTACCCAGGCTGTTTTCCCACACAAACCAGACTCCTTTCCACTCAGTGACCAATTAAGAGCTTGGAGAACCAGAGAGAAGTTTGAAATAGTTTCTCAATAATGGCAATCTGGTTAAAACTCCAGTAAAAGTGTTCATTTTTAAAATTTTAGCTCCTGTAAAGAGAAAAGCAAAGAAATCTCTACTTTTGGCAAAAATAGCATTACAAGAATAAAACACTGCAGAATAACTGCAGTACTTTTGTAGTGTTACTGCTGTTATCACATCTTTCCTCACTTGGAACACAGAAGTTTTAATCTTCTGAAACAACACAGGTTTAAGTAAAACAATTTTACTTCAAGCAAAAATTAAGATTTCAGGGGGAAAAAAATAAGAGAACAAAAATCACAGTCATATATTTGAGAATAAATTTTTTTCAGAGGAAAAATTCAACTCAGGCCTTTAAAGATAGGCAGCAGAAGTTGCAGTAAACTGTGCCTGATGTTGGCACTGTTAACCATGCTGGTTGGAGGGGACTGATATATTCCTGAGTTATGACAGTCTTAAGTTTATACTTAATAAAATGAAGAGCCTGGGAGACCTTTGTACTGACAGTATTTCAACCACTACTAAAGATGAGCAGCTAAAGTCCTTCAGTCTGGTTTGTCCCAAAGAAAACACCACTGAGAGCTGAAGCAAAGCAACTGCAGTATAACCTTCTACATGAAAAAAAAAAATCACTGAACAGCTTTTTGCAAGACTACTGTTTCCAAATCGATTAAAAACAACACTGAATCAGGTTTGTTGGAACAAATACATTTGATCAGAGTCCAGGAACAGAATTAACACACCCTCAAACAAAGCTGGAACTCGACRTTCATATCACCAGCACACAACAATGCTATAGCAACTGATTGCCCATCAACAGCAAGCTGGCAAAGGGAACAAATGGGAGTTCTTGCAAAAATCTTCACAGAGAAGGTTTTTTTTACCCAAGGAACAAACACAGCTTTTGTCACATCCTGCTCTGTAAGGCACTCGTATTTGAGAACAGACTCTCACTGTTTCTTGATAGACTGATTTTATCTGATGTGGTTTTGACAAGTATTGGATGGGTCTGAACATGTAAAGAGAAGATACTTGTACCAGCCTGCTCTTCCTTACACTGGAAAGGAATCAAGTTTTACCTTCCAGCTGTATTCTAATACTTTAATACCTTAAGGCAAGTTTCTACAACCAATTTCTAAATGCACATTACACAATCCTGAATCACATTTTTCTGCTAAAAGAAATGGCATGTTTTGACCTCAACCCTCCCAGAAAGCACTGATTGGCACATCTGTTATTATACTGGCCCAACCTCTATTCATCAGCTTATAACTGTTTGGTAACGGAAGAATGTTGTTTAAAAGCAGCCCCATATCTTGATTCCCAGGGCCAGCTCACATATATTATGGAAAAAACCCCTGTGCTCCATGGAAAAGTTTCAGGTATGCACAAACAACTGCATTGCTCAAGAAGCAGAGTTAGCATTTTAAGAAGCACTTATTACACTCGGCAGAGATTTGAGCAAAGGGTGTTCCCAGACATCTGAGCCAAGGAAACGGCATCCCCGGAATGAGAGAATGGAAACTCTTTCATTTGGAGCACATTTGTGTCCAAAAACTAGGGCAAGCCTGTTAGCAGAGGAGATGAGGAGAGTGAGGAAAACCTGCAGTATCTGCTGTAGATGAAACCAGGGCTTAAAATCATTCATTTATATGCCCTGCTAAGCAGAAGTACAAATAAGCCAGGCTGCATCTCCCCAAATCACCCACTAAAGTTTAGCACATCACTTAAAGYCACTATTCAGAGGAAAAAAAGTCATTTTTRRAGAAAAKAATTAAAACCCATTAAWCCATACCAACACAAACATACTTGAACCATTCCCTTAMACAGACACTGCTCATTACSCAGGAAGTTCCAYTCYAGGAAGATGCTATGCACATAAAAAATTAAGGACTTTGTTTCTTAATATTCAAGTTACTCTAACTTTTGAGACTTTACAGGAAAACCTGTTGGGTTTTAGGGAGCATCAAGCAAACTATACCAAATGTTAGCCAATGGAAACCAAACTCACTAGGGCTCCTTACCACAACCAGCTATATCAACAGAAGCCACCCACACATAGGGATGAATCGATCAAGGGCATAGAGGTTCCAAGATTCTTTCACTCTTGATCTGTATGTGGGGTTCTGCACCTCTGTGCAGATACAGCATTTGAACACGGACATAACAACTAATGCTAAACAGAAGTAAAATTGCCATATATAAGCACATAACTCACATCTGCGTGACTATCCCGAAATCATTTCACTTCTCTCTTTCAGTTAAAATACCTAGCAACATTCCTCTGCTCTACCTCCCCTCCTCRCTCGAGGAGGAAGTGGTGTCCGAGCTGACTCACAATCTAAAAGGCAGCAGCAGCAGCAGGATCTCTGCAATTCTGTTCATGGCCGGGCAGGGTGGGAGGCAGAGCCACGCCCAAGCCCGGCCGTGCGAGCAGGGAGCGCCCGGGGCTCCGTGGCACAGCGCTGGGGAGCGCAAAGGCAATCCCGGGGAGCGCTGCCCACCCGGCTCTGCCCTGCAGGGCTCTCCTGCTGCCCGGAGCAGCGGCTGCATCTGCAGCGGCTCCGGCACCGCGGCCGCACCCTGGGCGAGCAGGGCACAGAAGCGAAAGGGCCGCTGCCTCCGCGGGCTCTGGGCTCCGCCGTGTCTGCGGGAGCGATTCCAGCCCCGCTCCAGCTGAATGAACGCCKGGCTGGCCGGCACAGCTCCTCGGCAACACTCCGCGCTGAAAAGCGAACTGACAGTACCATGGTCAATCCTGCTGAGCCTCTGTGTACCTTAACGACGAGAAGAAATTACTATGTGGGGAAGTTTGTCAAAGTTTGGGACTCGTTCCTCTTTCCTGAGCGGTGCCGCCACACCCATTGCTGGTGCGGGGCGCACGGAGCTTCCCGAGGGCTGCCTCGCCCCTGGACCCTCCGACTCAACGTGCAACCAAGCACGGAAAAGTAACGGGCGGGCAGGGCCGGAGGAAGAGGAGCCGGGCACCGGTGCGGGAGGGCGGCGGCAGCCACCGCCCCGCTCCGCATCCTGCCCGGGCAGCGCCCGCTCGGGTCTCTCCGCAGCAGCGGCTCCCTCAGCRCGACCCCCGCCCGCAGCCCGGCCCGGCCCGGCGGCGCTGCCGCCTCCCCCCGCTCCTGCGGCGCTGCCGCCGAGGGCTCACCTGGCTGGGCGGGCAGGGCGGCTCTGGCGGCGGCTCGGGCGGCTCTGGCAGCGGCTGGGGCCCGCGGCGGCCCGGGCGGGGTTTTGTAGGGCCGGGCGGGCCCTTCCCGCCCCGGCGCCCCCCCGGCACGGCGCTGACTCACCCGGCCGCGCCCGACGCCCGGCGCAGGACCGGGATGGGTGGGCAAGGGTAGGGCAGGAGCAGCCCTCCCTCCGCATCCGTGCCCCGCGGAGCCCTGGCCCCGTCGAAGCCCAGGGGACTCCCGAGGTTGCGGAGRCGCCGGGAGCAGCGCCCGGGGCTGCAGGGGTCGGGGCTCAGCCCCACTTCTCCACCTGCAGACACGATCCCCCGGTGCCCCCGGGACAGGCGGCCCCGTACGCCTCGCCCCTCGTTCCTGGGGCAGCCGGTGGTGCCGTGCTTTGGGTTCCCCAGAGCAGCGCGGCTTTGCGGGGYTCTCAGGGCACAGCACAGCACCCAGCCCAGGGCCCGGACCCCCAGCGCCCCTGCCCCGGCCAGCCGGGCACTGCCCCCGCCATGGGCTCATACATGGCAAACCAAGATCTTCACAGTGTGCAGGTAGGGCCCGGCCCGAACTGCTCAGAGTTCAGGGGGTATCTGAGCTGGGAGAAGCCTAAATGACGTCTGCCACAAGCAATAAATGCTAGAAGAATGAGACACAAGCTCTGCTCTGAAGTTCACTGAATCATGCTCAGATAACCCCAACAGGCCTACCACACCCAACACAGGGACAGGAAACCAAAGCTTCTCCCAGAGTGAGTAGTGAAAASTCAATTATAGAATCCCAGGTGTTACACTTGTAACAAAAGGAAAATATAGTTTAAAAGTATTTGCAGATCTTCAGCTGGATCACTTGAGATTTCCCCTCAACAGCACGGACAATTTATTGGTCATCGACATTAAATACTGCAGCAAAAGGCAAGCACTYCCCACTCCTAATACAAGCAGTTATTCCTGTAACTTCAGAGTGGTTTTCTGAATCCCCTGCAGGTGAACAGATTTACATAGTCCTTTCAAGAAGATGTCACACAGTGGATTTGATTCTGCAAAGAGATATTTGTCTCTGCTAGAATTATTTTTTGTAGACATAGGCAAAAATGGCAGACATGGGGTAAAAATGTTTCAGGCTTAGCCAGGCGCATAAAAACAGTGGTGGCAAAATCCAGCAAAGACAAAAGAGACAAGAACACAGGCTGAGGGACACTAATGGGATGAAACAAGATCAGCAATACAAACCAGGAAAAATATTAAGAAATACTACACTCAACTTCAAACATGGAGGTAATAGAACTGGTCATTGCAGAAGGTGAAAATAACGTTAATACACCTTTTCTGGTTAAAGCAAAGTGACATGAAGGGGAGAGCCATAGGAAAAGGCATATGATGGAGGAGTGTTCTGTCAGAAAACGTCAGTACCAGTACGGCATTAGTTTGACATATTAGCTTCCTTTTTGGCAAAGCCACTGTGGTTATTTCTCTGTATATTAAGGAACCCATCTTTCAAAATKAATTCCTGGTTATCCCACTTCAACCAGTGTCTGTCACTAACAGTTAAACAGATCGCTTCCTACTGCTTTTCAGGTTTCCTAGGTAAAAAAACATTACTGGCAACTTGGAAATGTTATTCACAGATCAAAAAAAACCTCACAGTCTTAGAAGTAACAAYCATTCTGTACTGCAGTATTCATTAGGGGCTTTAAATATGGATATGTGGCCAGAGAGCCAATTTGCCTCCCAATGGTYACATAATCCCTCAGGAAGGTTTTTTAATCCCCATCTCTTGTCAAACATCCTTAATACAAAAACAGAAAAGCATAACCACAACACCCTCAGCTTAACAAAGTGTGTTCACATATGGAATGAATTGTTAACATGCAACATAAACGTTGCATTTTTGTAAACAATCTGCTGAGCCACATATTAATGAACTGAGGAGGAACTCAACCATTCTCTTACCTGAAGGTCCATTTATCTTTCAGTCCTTTATTGCTGCCTATTCCAATAATACTACTACTCACATTTCCTTAGAAAATTGTTATCTGTTTAACAATCCAATACTTCTTAAAATACGAAGTAACTCACCCATTAATCTTACCTAGTTAGATCTTGATATGAACAGTTTGCAAAAAGTTTAATATCAGGCAAGCTGTTATTATAATCAACAGCTTCAGAAATGCTGTCTCCAACACCCAATTTAATCAGCAGTTATTCAATCTCAGAATCACACACTGACCTCAGTTCAAAACAGACAGCAGCCTCTCTGAATTCATATAAACTTCAGGGACTGCTGAAGTGATTTCAAAAGAAAAAAGATTGACAATAAGAAAAAACCCACTATATTCAAAGTCATGAAGATACACACACATATTCAAACATGTTACAAATTTCCTCAATTGCTCTCTGTATATGTAGGTCAACTGACATCACAGGCACTTGTCCCAGCTGGGGAATCTAAGTGGTATGAACAGTGGAAAACACAGTCACACTATTGGCAGACCATCCCCTAACACCAAAGCCATTGATACTGTCCACATAAATATAATATATTCTCCATACCTTTACAAAAAATGTCTGCAATACCAGTGATTTAAGGAAGGCAGCAGTTAGACTAAGCAAACAGGAAAGCCTTCTCTTATCTGCCAAACAGGGAAAGGGAATTAATTCATGGGAACACAGCAGCCAAGTGCCTATATCACTTTTTAAAATGAGACCTAACCTTCTGTATCATATAGATTATTTCTGAAGATTTACCCAGAACTTGGAGGGTTTGTATAGCCATGGTCCCAGGGGCTTCTGCTCCCTGACTACTGCTGAAGAGCACTGTCAGCTTTAGGCTGATAAAGGCTGGAACAAGGACTGCACTTACTGCAAGTCCAGTGTCTCCTGTGTCTGCCTCACAGGCATTTACTGGAAGRAACATGCTTCAACTAGTAAGTAAGGCAGTGCCAAGAAAGGTTTGCAATTTGTTTTCACATTGTTTGGTCCCTGTACTTCCTTAAAATATCTGCATAGAAGGTTGCATTTCAAATCACCRGCAACTTCTTTAGCTGCAATTACCCATTTGAGACCTGGGGCTTCCTGMACACTGACCACAGCAATCTAAGAGAGCACACTTTGCTTGGCTGGGGCTGCACAGAATCCTGTGGATGGAAAAACAAATATAATTGTGCCAACTTCTCATGCTTCCCTTCTGTCAGCTGTGACAGAGTTTCAGCCTGTAGTCTATGGACATGCTATAAGTCCATTTGTTCCACCCTCTCAGTGACACCACCATTGCCAACTCCATTATTACTGCATCAGTTTGATACTGATGTTATCTTTTTTCCTCCCTMTTTCAATTCAAGATACAATTTTCTTCCACCTCACCAACAGGATTTTTCCTGTAATTTCTTCTTATCATATTACTGGAGGCTTAACTGGATTCCTCTGTTTAAATTCTCCTCTGACCCAACTTCATCTTTGCAATAACATCATTGCATATGGGGTCACTCCAGCTGATTTTTTTCTCATTTCTGTCCACCTGTTTCACTCCTTCACCTATGCAGATCTTGCTCACCTCTTTCAGGATGCTGTCTACAAACAACACTGCATAAACACTGGAGGTATGAAGGCCACAATTGTGTCAATAGGTATTGCCTACTTATACCTGTTGCTTCAATTTAAAAAAGAGGGGAGGGATCAGGAGAAAGGACTTTCTGGTCTAGGTGTGACTGAGCCTCTGTCTAGTGTTGCTCCCTGAACGTGTTGCAAGAGGATAACATAAATTCCATTCTGATTAGCATATGGATCAGGCAGACCTCTGGGTGTTGTTTTTGTATCTTGATTATTTGGTCTAATTTGGGAACTGCCATGATACACATAGATTTGTTATTAGCACTCGAGTAATTACAGGTTACAGAGACAGTTAAGTGAAACTTAAAAGTTATGCTAGCTGGGTTCCCAGGGAAACAACTTGACAAATTATTATGTCTATGGCTACAGGGGAAAGAAGGAGGGACTCCTGCTTAGCACATTCAGACTGCATTAGTAAAACACTAAACACAGAAAGTGTTATTTTGCTTGGGAGAAGGGGACTTGTGTTCTGGTTTGGTTGTTTGGCTTTTTGGGTTTTTTTTGGAGGGTGGTGGTGGTGGAGGGAGTTTATTCTGTGTATGACAGAATTGTAATCACATGTTTTTGAAAAATAGACCAGAATACCAATGTCAACTTTTATCTAATACAATACCAGAGAACCAGACATCTTGTTAGGTGCTCCACCTAAAAACCTAAGCCCTTGGATCAACTCTATTCTGTGCAATCTCATTCCTACACTACATGCACATTCCYGCACAAATGTTATTCTCTACTCAGAATTTAATTTACTTGAAATAATCCCTTTTAAAGAGCTAGACTTAACCTCTGGAATGATCTTCTGTGTTGGCCAGATCTCTTAATATTTTGTTATGCATGTATTTTACAAATGAAGCACTCTAATGGGTAAGGTAGCTGGCATGAGCTGGCTCAGTCTGGGAACAGAGTGTGTAGGCATAAGCAGTGTGCTTCTGAACAGACCATCCAGGTCAGACACTGCCCCCCTGGGCTTCCTTTGCTTCTCTGTTTGATCTTAGACTGTTGCCTTCTGACTGATCAGGCCCCATCTTTTGACTATTAACTCTTCAGGGCAAGGTTTAAGTATTGCACCTGCTAAAGAAAGTGGTAAACAACATTAATTACTTCATCAAGATACAAAAATAGATTCATCAAATTGTTTCCAGTTTATCTTCATCTGTTTCATACAAAGCCTACAAGAAAGGTGATGTAACCTTGTTTAAAGGRTGTATTTTAGCAATCACTGTGAATGACAAAGACATGACAGGCATTCTGCCCTCAAGTTACTTCCCATGCAGAATCTCCAATTGCCTCACACACAAGAGCCTGACAAAAAATGCTCTTCAAAGCTATAAAACTTCAAAGTAGAACATCTACCTCGCCACCAGTTGGCTGCATCTTGAAGGGGTCTAAGTTTCCTTATATAACCTGATACTGTTYTATCACTGAATTTGCCTTCAGCTACTTCTCCAGCCTGTATATGCAAAGCAATTGTGTCTGCTTTTCAGTGTCCCTCTTCTGCTATCTTCATGCACATCTGACCATAACCTTAGCTTGAACTCTAACTTATTTTTGCATGGTTTTTTTCCTCACCAGTGTAAATAACACCATCATCATCATCCTTTTATCTGTCAATCTCAGTGGATCCTTCCATTCTAAGCCTAATGGCACAAGGAGTTTGCCTCCAAAAAGAACCAGATGCCTGAGTGACTTTGGATCCCAAATCRAGACAAGAGAGTAACAAAGCAAAATATTAGCTAAGATTATAAYTACAGTCAGAAAGAAACTCCTTATATTCACAAAAGCTAATAACAAGCAAAGCTGTTTTGGGGCACGTATATAGTCTAAACAAAATTTCTATCACTTAGCAAAGCCCATMAAGTTTAAGTCCCTATGGTGTAACCTATTGCACTGACTGTGCACTGTCCAAGGCAAACAACATGGAATCATCTGTGCTCTGTCAAGGTGCTCAGAAGGACGCAAACTCCGTTTTTTCTCTCACAGAGCTGACAAAGGTAACACAGGCTACCAACTTCAAAGGTGTTGTAGGCTTTTCCTCCTGACTCAGTCTGGGCTAGTGCACCTTCTTTCCTTTTGTTTGGCATGAGAACCAGAATGTGCCAGAGAGGAGTGCACATTTAAGTGACAGAGATTCAGCCAGGAATATGCATCATGAACAAATGTAAGCCAGCAACTCAGATAACAAGTGTAGCAAAACCTAGAAAAAAAAGTCCTCAGGCATATGTTTCTTATGAGTATTACTCGTATCTGTAGCTCAAGTCCATTTCTAACCTCAACTGTGAATCACCAGCAGTTCGGTTTTGCAGTGTGCCGCATGGGAGCAATCATCTAGTGACTAGCAGAGGTCTCCTAGATACACACAAACACAGAAATGAAACACTTGCCAAACCCCTTGGACTGGTATTGGAGCCTTGAGTAAGCTCCAGCTCTTTACACTGAATGAAACAGTGGCAGGATATAGAAACAAATAGTTACTATGTGTGTAACCATGTTTAGTGCATTCCTTCAGTCCCTGGGGAATTCATATGCCCCACAGAGCCWGCTGCYTTTTCATGCTAACATCATGCAGTCYGAGACAAAACCAGGACTGTAAAGCCTTGTCAGATATTAAAGTCTACTTTCTGTTCTYAGATTATCATGAATACCCTCAATCRCAKTCAAATGTACTTTGGGCTGKAGAGCTGCAATTCTATCTGAATCCAGGTATCATGCCATCTTTGGTCCTAGAAATAATCCTTAAACTGGTCCTTTAACAGGTTAAAAAGATCAAATCTCAAAACCAAACCCACTATGCTGAGTTCAATTTTCTCAGCAATGTCAGCACAATGCTGCTGGTATAAACAGGCTACCACTATATATGTACATTAAGAGAGGTTTTGAACCCATTTACATGTCACACTGCTTAGAACTCTCATGTCTGCCAGCTCTAAAGTAATGTTCCCCAGACAGCCACCACACTGGAAAACACTGCAGAAAATATTACTGGTGCACGTAGGAGCCCCTGACATCACCCAGAACAGACRAGCATGAATAATCACTGCAGAGTTTTTGGCCTGTCTTGCCAAAGGACAGAAACAGCTACAAAAGATGGAAGCTGCCAAAAGCCCTCAGGGAAATTTTTCCTAGGAATAGTGTTAAAAGCTTTAATGCAAAACCAAGGCTGCTCTGCTCCAYTGTTTCCCATCATTATGTGTTCTTTCCACTTTAGTGACTCATAACACAAACAGTCCCATGGTTTGGATTAGTCTCCTGGCCTCTACCAAAGCACTGGGGAGGCTGTCCCACCTTAATTATGTCCCTAGGAATTCTGGGGAATAATTCTGAAAGTTTCAAGGAATCTAATTAAGCACCACCTAAACTTACCCTAAAAATGCCTGAACAACAGGCTCCTATGGCAAATCTGCAAGCTGGCAACTACATACTGCCAAAACTATCTCCTTGTTGYTTACCATCATGACATCTCTGAAATGACCCAGGAAAATGAATTTTAAAATCACTTACAGTGCAAAATTCACTGAGAGAAGTCAATATACAATTTCTACAGCAATCTGGAACACAGCTGGAAATTTTCAATTAAAATCAATGATTCTGTGAAACAGCAAGAAAGGGGTTTTTTTTTGTGGGTTGTTTTAAAACCTATCAACCTTGGTTTAGTACAGAATAACACAAAACACAGGATTTGGAGAAAGTTCTTACATGATCTGAACTTCATTACCTAAATTAGGATCAGCTGAGGTATGAGACTGAAATATGCCTTGCAATACGATAATTACAAGRGAATGTGTACACTGATTTTTCTGTTGCTCTTTCAAGTGACATCTTACAGCTTTAGAGAAAATTTAAGGCAAAGAAAGTTGACTTAAAAAAGCTGTTGATTGAGTGGCTGCTACCAAGACATTTGTTTGTGCCAGGCAGCCTAAGACCTGCTTTACCAGGTCAGAAGCACAGGTTTGAATTTCCTCTAATGAGTAAGAAAAAAATATATTAAAAGCCTATTGTTTTAGCAYGAAGGAGTACCCATAATACTCAACATTTACACATTTGCTATCAGTGCTGTGTCCTGCGTGTCAGTAGCCAGTGSTCCCATCGGACACAGCTGAGGAGACAGAACAAAAGGCTGCAGTGCCAACACAACCACAGACAATTTTCCAACACCTTCTCAACATTAAGGTTTATTTTGCTAATTCTACTACCCTCCAGGAAGTCATTAAAACAAGAAGGAGCAGCCATTAGYGTGAATACTACACTCGGAATAACTGAGTTCAAACCAGCAGAAGGAAGAGCCCAGCTGGCTGACAAACAAGGACAGAACAGAGTGAGCCAGCCACCATCATTCCTGTGGAGAAAGGCTGGACCAAAGAAAGCCTTTGGGAAGGTTTTGCCAGTATAGAAACTGAGAAGCCTAGACTTAAGCCACAGCCTGAAACATGCACACATACACACACAGAGGAGGATGGAGCCACAGATATTCTTAAAACCAAGGAAGTGTTACAATACTTTATCTTTTCAGTTTGTCTCTCTGGGCTGGTAAAAAACCTAYAAATAAAAGACAATGTATTTTTTTGATAACTAGGATGTTGTGTGAATTACCTTCCCTGAAGAAAGCAGGAAACAAACTTATTTATTCATGTACCCACACGCAAATTTTCTGTTTATTAAACCAAAAGAGCCTGCAGTGAGAGGGCTGTTGACCCACAAGATGCTTTTTCTCAAGAAATAGTGATGATGTCAGTACAAAACTCTCTCCAGGTTTCTTAAGCTCAGTGTGCTGCTTTTACACTAAACAAGTCATTCTAATCAATCTCACTGTGCATTGTGCTTAGGTTACTTGCAAATAAGCTAAAGAATTTCAACTGTGATGTGAGTACTTGTTAGTTTACAAAGGGCTACAAAAGCTGTTGAAAGTAGCATGTGCACCTTTGCAGTAACTACACCTCTTCCTAATTTCGTTACTTCTGCTATAAACAAGGAATATCCAGAGAGCTGCTCAAGGTTACTGTCCTCCTGTCAATCAAGGGAACAGAACTGCAGGTAACTGCATGGTTCTGAAATAAATAGGATTTGACTGCTGAGGTAGCTTTTACTGTGGCTACAAGACCTGCTCAGCCATGGGCTTCTGACAGCTTCTTCCTTCCCTCCTTTTTAAGCTCAAATTTAATCCAATCATTAAAATATTTGTTGAAGTGCTCTGTGTCTGCCTGGCAGCATAGCCCACATTAGACAGACTGATGGGTGACTTATTTCAGCAGAAATCTTTTTARCATTCCTCCTTTTTTAAATTATTTTGAATTGTTCGTGCAAAGGTCTGGTAGGTGGAGCTTCTGAAAGTAAAGCTCTTGAATCAGTTGCAGCAGGCCTAGCACAGGGTGGCACTCATGCTGCTCACTCAACTATGGGATAAACAAATGTTAAAGACAAAAATCATGAACAAAGCTGAGTTTTAAACCTTTTCAAGGTCGCATCATTATTCCGAATTTTGTTTTCAGTGATGAAATAAAATTCTAAACAAATATTCTCATTTTATTTACAGATGCTTTAAAATAGTTTCTGAAGAGTACACCCAAAGCATTGACACTGGCGTGAATTTGACTATATTGATTCTTAACATGGGCATTTCTAAATTTATTTTCAGAAAATCCTTGTTTTTCTTTCTGTGCTAAAGTGTATCAGAGGAACTGACACAGGAAGAGCAAAAGAACTTCTGCAAGAAAGGCTATGCTGCACCATTTCTTTCTAATAGAGAAAGCACTACAGCAGCAGCTGGAGTAGCAGCAAACCTTAGGGCAGGAAAGAGTAACAGTCACCACAAGACTTTCTAGTGGATCCATTTGGGAAAACAAACTCTCATGTAGACAGATGCACCCTCACGTCAGGGAATTAATCTGGAAACATGAAGGTAAATTCCAGCTGAGAATATCTGCTGCCAGCAACTGATTCTGTGCCCAGATGTACAGAATTTGACACTTTTAACAGTTTCAGGTCTGAAAAAGTACTAGAATGGTCAATACCTTTCTTTTATCACAGTTGATCATCTAAAGGTACTTGTACACAAAYGTATGTATAAACTCTGCAAGTATATTTTGTGATCATAAAAAGTCTTACAAGGAAATTCCTGAAGTTTCCAATTTGGTTTGTGCAGAGGACTGGTAGTTGTACTCCTGTGATCTCCCAGGAACACCTTTAGTACATGTTTAATAGACAGGAAATATCTTTGTTTGACATCACTTTATAATCTTTGATACTGTTTTGCGGAGTAATTCATGAGCTCCTTTCCTACCTAAATATACAAATCTGACTATTCTCACAGTGCTCACACAGTGCAGTGCCAGCAAAGGACTGACTGCATTTGGATAATGTTACTGGCATCACTAGAGTATCAGAGACTCATGTTTGTTGTTTCCCTGAAGCCGTTAGTTCCTGAAAGCCTGAAATGATRCAAGAATTCAGGACTGTCTGGGTAAGGCAGTGGTGGGGAATGGACAGGCAGCTCTCACTTCAAGGCAAAATTTCTAAAAYATAATTTCAGTCACATGCCCTTGAGTATCAAAAGTCTTGAAACACTCAAAAGTATGTCAAGATTTATTAAAACTTACAGTAGTTTTAAAACTCTAGATTACCTTTCYTCAAAGAATTCTGATGGTATCTGCCATGGTAGAACTTGCTCTGTTCTTCCTTCCCAAATTGCATTCACTTGGCAGTACCTGAGAACAGAGAAGCTTGTGCTATGTGCTTGCTCTTGAGSCACAGGCAGGTAAAGTGACATTCCTGGCCACTCATGCTGCCATACAATGGAGAAATCTCATGCACAGGTGAAAAACTGTTGAGCCAAGTACCTCTGAGTAAGCTTCAGTGAAACCCAAAYGTATTCATGCATCTTTTGGAACAGCTGGCTCTGTGCACTGCAATGAGAACCACCCCATCAAGCTGAAGGAAGCAAAGAGGCTGATTTGATTATACAGCCTTGGTCAACAATATCAGTATCCTTYTCCTTTTGTTTCCTCTGAACAAGGACATGCCCCATTTGGAAAAATATCTTTTCTCCATTAGGGCTATCAAAAATAGGAAATGCACACTTGTAAGAACATGCAGTGAACACTCAGAGGGATAGGGCTGCTCCATTTCATTTCAAGAATGAGAGATGTTGCTTGGGTCTGTAATAGTGCCTCCCTTYCCCACATAATTATTACCTTATTCTTTTTAATGCTGAGTTTAAAGTGACACAAATAAGAGAAAAGAGTTCTGTATTACCTGTACTGTTTCATGTAAGACAGCTACCATGCTATCTTGGGAAAGAATGGGGCTTTCAGGCCTTCTCTTTTTTTTTCTCTCACTGATAAGCAGAAGAGAGAAGTATCAATACTGAGAAATGCCGTGCAAGCTGCACTAGGACTGACACTATTTAATAATCATTCAATTATTCTACAATTTAAAAACTAGCACTATATTGTAGTTCCAYAAAAACAACAAAAATTCCCTCAGCAAGGGATATCACAATGGTGTGTCCTCAGTCTCACAGCRAGAGGAGGACTAACTCACCTTAAAGCCACAGCCATGAGTAAGAGCAGCCTTGAGATTTTCTACAGGAGACCTTCATAAGGCTCAGTGTGGCTTAAACCTCCTTTCTGTCAGTGACAATCTTCCACCTACACTAATTAAGGTAGAATTCAAATGATTTATGCTTAGGCTATCACTTGGCCACCAAAGGTATTTCCTGGCATTGAGAAGCAAATTTAATTTGGGATATATAATACTGCAATGTATCCTTGAAAATATTTTAATGCAAATGATTTGAACATACAGGAACAGAATTTGGACTTGCAAACTAAGTTCAGGAATCTCTGTAGAAAAAATACATTTTAAGAACAACTAAAAAAAGACAAATATATTTTTAGTACAGAGAAATTTAACACACCAAGCAGTGACAGTGCTTCTGGGAAAGACTGTACCCACACTTATATGAAAGGACATTTTATTAAGAAAGAAGGAGCTTRGTTATGTAACTCCTCACAGAGGAAGCTGAAAAAGTTACACATCCAGTCAGACTTCAACAGGGGGAGAGACTGAAAATGGTGCAACTTCTACCAGCAGAACTAAAAGCAAGCCTTTTAAATGGAGATCAGCACTAAGCATTCTGAAAGATTACACCTGAACTGACTTTTATATTCTTTTGGAAACGAGCTGCTATTTAACACTCAGGGCAAACAAATCAGAAGCAAAATAAATACCTCTTTAAACAGCTCAGTAACTGCTACTGAACTTCACAGCATAGCAGTGGGCAGAGTCCCTTGCTGTTGGCATCTCCCAYCTTTCAGCACCAGAATGGATGGCTGGTCACTCGGTCCCAGTTTTCTGTGCTTCCAGCTGCTATGCTACATTAGAAGAGAAAAAAYGCAGCACATCTTTTCCTAAAATATTTTACATATTTCTGTTGTATTCCTAGAAGTATTTGTAGTCAGACAGAAAAGGTGAGAAGATTTAGCCAGTCACACAAGAGAATRGAAGCAGTTTATCAGTGCATAGTGCAAATGAAGTTTAAAAACTCTCATTACTAYAAAAGTAGTCAGATTTCACAGCCAATAACCCACTGCAGTTATTCACACTCACATAAAGAACTGATRAAGTTCCATATGCCAACCGGTCACCTCAAATGCCAGGTCAGAACATGTCCTCCAGTCCTCCAAAACTAACTTCAAACAGTCTGAATGTGATCAACACCCATCCATTTCATCTCCTAACCAACACCAGTGAACGGGGAAAACCAGACAGCCAGCAGTGATCTCACACAGCTTGGAACACGTTCTGTTCTCAGAGGCTTTCTTCCATTTCCAGTGGTTTGTAGCTCAAAGCTGAACCAGTTGAGCTGGGTCTGGCACTGCTCATGTCAGCTGGATAACGTGATGAAACCCATGTGCCCTGGGTTTGCAGATGACACCAAATGGGGAGAAGGGAGAGGTCGAGGGGACAGATGAGCTGCTATGCAGAGAGTCTTGGACAGTCTGCACTGCCAGGCCAACAGGAACTGCATGAGCCTTAGCAAAGATGAAGTCTGGCACCCACAGTGCAGTAATGCCAAGAGCAGCAGCACAGGCTGCTGCATTACAGTTCTACAATTAGTACACTATCATTAGTACTATACCAGTGTAATGTAATGAGCAAATAGACCATTTGTGCCATATGAAACTGCATTGGGAAACCAAATTCCATACAAGTCTGGCAAGAAGCTTTATACATACAAACTGAAAACGGCCTTGAATCCCCCAGACAGAATCAGTTATCTGGCAAAAATGACTCACAGCTAAAATATTCCTATTATGAGAAGCCACTAAGGGCATTTAGGAGTTTGAATCAAAACTATCTGTAAATTGCTAACACCAGTTCAGCTTGTCAATAGCTTATTACTGCAGATAAAACAAGCAGTGGTCCAAAAAAAGATTAAACTGAATAACTGAATAAATATCTAACAGTTGGAAAAAACCCACATCAGAAAATGYTTTGCATTTTACAAATAAGTTTTTCATATACATTCATTATTGAAGCCTGATTTCAAAAAAAWTCCTACCTTCAGGATTTTTAATAGGTGTACTCCAGTAAACCATTTTTATTTTTACCCTCCTGACATCAAAACATGTCCTGTCAAGTCCCAATGAGCAGAAGAATGCTTGATCAGATGTGTGTACTTGGAAACTTCCTCAGTCCAAACAAAAACTTGGAGGAACACCTTTAAGACCTCTGCTTTTTTGTGACAACTGTTTAAACATGCAGAAAAGTAGCTCTCCTGTTATTATTTTACTTGTTTCWCTGCACTTGTAAGTTTCTTAAAGCAAATTTATAGCACTTATAATTCAAATAAATACAGCTTTTGTACTTCATTTGTTAGTAAAGTTCTTTCTAAAAAAGAAGAATATATTTATCTAAGTTATTTAAAAGCTGGTAGACACCATGTGTCAAAAATCTAAACAATTAAATCCAAATTGTTCCCCTTACGCACAATGCACAAAGTAAAATGTATATTTAAAATAYATCAGAACTAAAATCTGCAGTGAATCTGGAAAAATTAGGAAAGCTGAAAAGTTTTTTTTCTTGTTACGTGGTATTGGAGATTGTTGGCAGCCACTGCTTCACTCTTCAAGATGCAGTTTTCCTACAAAAATCACCAGACCGACAGCAAATACTCTTCCCCATAACGAGCCAAGTGACTGCAGCCATGAGCTTTTTTCTCTGACTGAATTTGAGATTTTGCCTTCAAACAGGTTGCCTCAGGTATGAAAGGGTTAAAGGTTTAGAGAATGCTTCAGCTATTGGATCCATTTCCCCAGCCAGCTTCTTCTGGCTCCTCTGAAGCTGCAAGAAAACCTCAGATTTTTTGTTTCCTCTTGCTCTTCTCCAGGCTTAYTACTACTTCAGTTGCATTTTGTTGAATTTAGTTTTCCACTTTTTCTTCACATTTCTTTGCTTGCAGAAATTCTTCCTCAGCTTCTTTGGAGCCACACCTTCATTTCTAACAGGCTTAGCTGGCTTGCCTTTTGTTTCCATAGCTACTGGCTTTCCCTCACGGGGTGTGTCCGATTGTCCTTTCACCCCARTCATCTACACACATATGGGGAGAGAATTGAAAAAAAGCAACTCAGAAAACCAAACCAGAATTACCAGAATTAATAAGCTTAAATCTGTATTAAGCACAAACATACACAACTACACAGAGACAACTACCTTGTAATTAATTTAATTTCAAACAGACCCATGACACATCTTGACTGACACAGCARGGAGAAGTGCCCAATCCTGCCTCTTCCTGCCTATGTGCCTGCATTTCCTTCTGGCAGAAACCAAAGTACACAAGGTAATTAGGAACCGATGCACGACAATTTTTTCCTCATATGAAGTCARGATGTGGCTAGAACATGTAACAGAGACTTAAAACCATCTCACAGTGCACAAAGCTGGGCACAGTTAGCACATGGCTTTGACACAGATGAGTAAACCTATGCTGAAGAAAAACAATGGTTGAAAATTCTCTTACTTTTAAAGTGCCTCAAAAATATTAGAGATGAGAGGTGGATCTTTGGGAAATTTCCAATGGATGATAGGCATCACTTATCCACCAACTTAAATGAAAAAGCAGGATAGATTCACAAAAAATTTCTGACCCCCAAAGATGACAGATAATTACACCAGCTATAACCCAAGAGATTGAAATAGATCATTCCTAAACTACTAATCCGCTTTTCCATCAAGTGAGATACTGACCTTCTGTTTCCACCCTTCCTGGGGTGCAGGTGGAAAGGTGCATGGAACYCTCCCATGACTTATGTGGTAGGGCAAAGGGATGCTGGGGTCTAGGGGTACCCATGGGACTGAGAGAGTGGCAGGTACAGCAGGCAGATCACAGTGAGCTTTGTGCAGGTTATAGGATGATCTTGYGGTCTTGTCAGGAGAACTCTTGTAAATTGCAACTGATGAATCTCCTGCAGTGTGAGTCAATAAATAAGAGCCCTCCTCCAAACTAAAATGAGAAAAGTTCAAAAACAAAAATATTAATGTTTTTTGGTTTTTTTTTTTATTTGATCAGGATAGCTAATACTTTCTTAATGCATAAACAAAACATTTTTAGATGTTTAGCCCATTTTATAAAAAGACTGGACAAGAAAGCATTAATTAAACTGTATTGATAAATACCTACTAATTAATGTGTTTAATTTGTATTCATAATGTACTAATTTATCAACAACATAAAGATTGGCACCTTACACAACTAAATATGTAAGCATACACTGAAAACCATCCTTGTTGGGCAAACTGTAATTCCTTAACCAGCATCCTATAAAGAAYAATGCCCATGTGGACACAGACACAAAGAATAGATGAGCTTTCAACACATACAGGATGAAAACAGTTTTTAGGAAGATAAAGATTAATTAAGTGCCTGTATCAAAAATCTTAGTCACAAATCATGACACTACAGAAATTGTGAAGAGCRGGAAAACTATTTTGTAACTTGAATGAAGACGCTTCACACTCAATGTAAGAAACCTGCTCCACAAAAAAATAAAAAGACATTTGCAGTCTGAAAGGCTTGAAATAGCTACATAAAGAAGCAGGAGAAAGGTCGTGATGTTGTACAGAGAAAGGCATATGACGTCATAAGTCAAGCTAAGCAGAAGTGAACTCAAACAATGTTATTTCTACAARTTAAGCCAAAAGACTACCAAAACCCAAATGCCCAGACTCTACATGTCAGCCTATATACACAATATTACACCTCACTCCTGCAAACTGTTTACTCAGCTCTTAAGAGTCCAGTTTCCTCTCCTGAAAAACTGGTTCAAAAACCCCAAGTTCTTACTCTTTTGCATCAGTTATGCAAACATTGCAATGCCAAGCACATTTTACACAGTACTACATTATGCTATGGTAGACCTAAGAACCTGTAAAATATTTCATGTACATGAAGAAACAAAAATCAGAGTAGACAAGCACTCCACAGAAAAAACAGGATTAGCTGGACAATGGGGTAAACAAATACAATGAACAAGAATTGAGCACTTACTCAGACACCTTCTTCAAAATATGATGAAGTATATTTAATGAATTTGCAGGTCTGTGAAAGAAAAAAAAAATAGCAAAAGTAGTAAATTACAAGGCTTGTTAGGACTTGAAATTCATTGCTAAAAAAACTTACTAAAATACTCACTTGATCAATCCAAGTTTTTCTCTTAAAGATTCTGGAGAAACCTTTTCTAGCATAATAAGCTTTGATGTGAAAGCATCAATATGTCCTGAAAAAAGAAATTCAATTAAAAYACTAAAAATAAAACCAAACRAATGTAAGACCRTAATTTGCAGACCTAATKCCTTTTTAAAAAGATAAAAACCTTTGCTCTTTTGGCATAGAACAGTGAAAAGTATTTATCAATGTTGCACCATAAYAGACAGTCAAATGTGCAGCTGCTTTAAGTACAGCTATTTATACTGGACTGTCTTTCTAAACCAGGGAGATGCCCCTGACTCCAGCRAACCTTGGCTTATGTGTGGGATATAGAACTTCATTCTGCCAGGCCTTAATCTCATCASTCAGTTTCTATCTTCTCAAGTTCATTTGACCCTTATCACTTCACTTCTTCACTAGACAGATCCTGAAAGCTGATCTGTTACAACAAATTTACTTTTRAGTTTAATATACTTGTTTTCCTATTCTGATACAATGCATGACTTTCTGGGGATTCTGATCTTTGTCTCTTGACTTTTCCCCCCCTTCCTCACCTGAAAAATTACAATTTACAACTCAGGCCTTGATCACGGCAAGCTGCTCAAGAATTTTTGTCTTTGACATAGTGAGAAGCAACAATTCAAAGCCTTCCTCATCACATTTCTGAAGTAAAGGCTGCCAAGCACAGTTTAGCCCACATTTCACTTGATGAGCAATAAAGATCACCAGCATGGCTTGGACGTGGATTGGACAACTGTACCTTGCCTTYTGATTCTTTCTCATGCTGAGGTTTTCCCAGCAATCTATTCTATTTCAGCTCCCACAAGGTGGATGAGGAAAAGGCATAATAAAATATAGCCTACTAGTGGAATTTACTGTCTTACTATACATCTGCTCTCTTAGGAAGTGTAAATGCTTCAATTGCACAGTTAAAACTGCAAAACCAAAGCATTTCACATTCCAAGTTATCCATTACTAACAGTTTATATTGTTGTGTAAGAATACTAAGTAATAACATTAATTTTAACAAATCTTAAAAAATGCACCAGGACAACTGATTTAAACACTGTACATTTGTTACTTTTCTTCATAACAGTATTTTGTGCAAGATGAAGTAGCTAAATTTAACATCCTGCAGTGCTGACTAGACAAAAAAGAGATTTGAACCCATCATTAAAAAAAGAACTAAAAAATGTGTTTTGAGTTCTGTATCCCTCACCAGCTTCTCCTCAATCAGAGACTTCTCTCCTAAACTCACTGACAACATAACTGGGGAAAAAAAAATTACAAAATATCTATGAACTACTCCCACCTAATTTATAGAACTATATCTTATATTTGCAAAGTGACTGATYGAAAATACTTGACATGTAGTACATTACCCATACACTAAGTACTWTTTTCCTACCCATTTTTCAAATAATTTAAAGGCCCATATTATTCCATTCAAGTGAATGTAAACTATTCTTGCACAAAGTTTTGCTTAGGCACTTAATGCAAATAAGTGAATAATAGTCAGGGTAAAATGCTCCCATTAATCAGCAAAGCTTATCACAGCTTTATTTACTGCTTAGATMAAGTACAAGTGCCTTATTTGGGAAGCTTGGCCCAGAGATTACTGCCTTTGCAGATGCAGRATTTCCTATCTGAGTAGCAAGGGGACTTAAATCAGCAACCAAGGCAGGTGCTTTGCTAGCACAAGGAAGACAGCACTCTTTGTTTGATGATAGCATCTCTGCTTTTGTGCAAACCATCAGTACCTTAAGAACATCCTACATAAAAAAATTCAGCTTCCTGTCACCCTCTGCAGCTGCTGCAGGCGGCCATGGGGTACACATCTGCTTTCTGTCTCATCCCCTGAGCTGGCAGCACAGCTGAGTCACTGAGCTGAGATCCTCCCCCTGTCACACACAACAACGCTGGACAATTATGGGGCATAGAYCAAGGTCCAAAGAACTTTTCATCCATACTTACTTGGCAATACAAAAGATGGTTGAGACAGTGAATTAAACTTTTTCAAGGTCCAAAAACATCTATGCAATTTGACATGGGAGTATGCTACATRCTCAAAACTTAAAAATTAAAGGCTCAACTGTCTGAACAAGAATGAAAGTTGTAGGTACTGCRTTAATAGGGCCATAGTTCTCAAATCATCTTGTTCCATACTTGCACACACATACTATGAGGTAAATTTAAAAAGAGCAATAAGCTTTAGAAAATGTTTGATTTAAAAATTCTTTTATTATACAACACAGCATTTCACTTAAAATAATTCAAATTACAGAATGATCTCAGAGGATCTCTGCCTTTCTCCTTACGCTTAACAGATCACTGGAGTAGTCTTACTATCAGATATCAGATTAATGGCAGARAATGAGAGATTCACCCCATTTTAAGCTGCCCATGGATATCATCACTCTTAGAGACCTGTCCCTGGAGTTTCAGGACAAAGCCCTCTGCTGCAAAGAGTGTCCCCTGAGCAAATCTGGACACTTGCAACATCGCATTTTTCACAGCTCCCTTAGAAATACAAACTGAAAGGCAGAATTTCACAGTTACCTTGCAGTATTTCTCCAGGAAAGATTCCCCAAATAGAATATGATAACAATTTCCTATTACAGGCTGTGGTAGATGCTCTTTCATAGAAGGRGTATTTACTTCCATATATGATTTTTTTACCCACTTGCATTAGAAACTACATGGCAGTACTGAGAATCTGCCTCACAGGCTGGGAGTACCCATTATCTGCGCAGGACAGTGACAACCCACAGTAATCCTGTGCCTCCTCAGAGCCACAAAAGGAGAACTCCTGTGCGCCCCAGGGCTTGCTTCTGGAAAGAGCACATCCAAGAGCTGRCAAACAAACATGACTGGAATAACCAGCACTTCTCAATCCCAAGGACACTTTCTTCAGAGCACAGGAACAGAGAGATGGTGGCCAGAGCAGTGCAGCCTGCCAGCCCAGGGCACGGCCCATCTCACAGCCAGCAGGTATCTACAGGGAACACACTGAGCTCTCCTGGCTGGCGGGGRAGGGCTCTGTGCCTGTTTATCTGGAACACTGCCTGCCTGCCCAGCCTGCTTTCTCCTGCATTCCCAAGAGCCTCCATAAAATGGGGTGTTGGCTGGATGAGCTGCCTGCAATCTCCTGCGCAAGCCGTACCTTCAGTAACCTTAACTGAYAGCAGATTAGACAGACACTCCTTCACTTTGTGGACTTACTAGCAAACACATCAGCCCTCTCTCCACAGCTCACGATTTCCTCACACTGCTCTGCTTRCCACTTTGGAAATATTAATGAAAACTTTGATAACATTTCCTGGATACAGGCAGCTCAACTGCAGTGCAGTTCAGTATGGACATATACTGAGTATACATAAATTCAGAATATACTCAGTATAGTGGTGTGCTTGTTAAAACTAAAGAGAAGCAATGCTTCTGTACCATACATTAAGATACAGTTACAAATAGAGAACTGTGGACATAATCAGCTTTTTTTTAGGGAATGGAAAAATAATATCAAATATTGCTCTTGAAGTTTAAAATTAGAAATATAATTTCCATCAAATAAGAAGAGCAGACTAAGATGCAATAAGCAAATACACTAGATTGCACATAATCTTATGGTAACTTGTACAGTTTGTATATAAAAATGGGAAAATAGAGAAGTTAGCATTTCTAAAATAGCATTCTGATGTGAGCCAACAACAGCAAAAGTGTAATTCAGTGCACAAGTGGAAAGGTTAGGCAACCACAGGCCACAACTGCTGCCATAACAACCCTAAAACCCAGATTTGTTTCTACAAGTAAGTGAGGCAGTCCCCACTGCAGCACAGTCACTCACTGTACAAACAGGATTGCCCTCACTCAGTAGCATGTTCCAAGCATATTCTAAATATCAACTAACCATTTTTTGCAAATTTTCCCTTTTAAAATCTTGCTAATTACAAGATAACTGGTATCAGAAAACTCATGAGTTTTCTGATACCAGTTATCTTGTAATTAGCAAGATTTTAAAAGGGAAAATTTGCTAATTACAAGATAACTGGTATCAGAAAACTCATGAGTTTTCTGATACCAGTTATCTTGTAATTAGCAAGATTTTAAAAGGGAAAATTTGCTAATTACAAGATAACTGGTATCAGAAAACTCTCCATACATTAAAATGGTTGTCAAAATAATCTGGTCACATTCTTTATATGCAACATTTTGATTTCTCTACACAACATATATCCCAACAGACATAAAAACTTCCCTGACTTTTAAAATGTCATGGTACAAATGTAAATACAGCATTTTCTACAGGACATTTTTTTTACCTAAAACCAAAGTTGAAACATCCAAAGAAATTTCCAACAAGGAGCTTACTAAAGTTAAAAGTGAAAAACAAAATTAGAAAGTTAAAATTAAAAAGGACATATGGARTATACCTTTAACAAATATGTATCTCTTCTGTTATTCTACAAATACTCACACACGTGTCTTAAACAAAAAAATCAACCCATGAACTTACCAATATAAAATRAGCATTCAGAATGTAGCATACTCTGTGTCCACAGCTGACACACTTCGCTTTCTGTAAGAGCTTCGACACCGTAATAGGCTTGGTATTCTAGTTTTGGCAACAGGAATATGGGAGTCAGCTGAAAAACAGAAGATTAGATTAGATTAGAAGATTGCTATTTTCTAAAAAGAAAAAGCAGCACTCACTGTTCAAAAAGTCTACATTTTTAATGTAAATTTAATTACGTTTTGTARTTTATAATAATCATAGTCCTCCACCATAGCTGAAGCAACAATGATATTTCAGAGATTTTGTTCAAAGGTTCCCATTCTGTGAAATCCACAGTAAAAACTTTAGAGTACAGAGACTTTATACAAAGAAAGATGAAATGGACAGGAAAAAAAAAGAAAAAAGAAAAAAAAGCCTGGGCAATATTCTACAAATCCTAAAAATTGTGCTACTACGTCATCTTTCCATGCAACTAAATTAATTTGAAGTTTACATTCGGTGCTCTACTGCCCTCTGCATCAATTTAAGAAAAAATACATGACATTTCTAATTTGCTTATTATTAGCTAAATTCTGGCATTTATCACTGCTGTCAGAATCTCACTTGAAATTAGAACCTAATGCTTGGACTCTCATTTGAAATCAGAGTGTAACCTTTGAGAGTTAACAYTAACAGAAAACATAACATCTTTCTCACTGACAACCCACAGTWTAAACGTCAGCAGAAATTTTTTAAGAAATAACCAAGTGCTTGGTTTCTGAATAATGAACTAAGCAGTTGTTCCCAGGCATTTATGAGCTGTGGATCAGTAACAAAGAGATGGGATTTCTTCAAAATAAGATTCTGAGCAGAGACCCTTGGTAAGCAATCTGAGYTACAATGATTATTTCCATTTCAGCAACACATAAACACGTCACAAAACTGCGTGCTGTAATTATTCTCAGGAGGRACATACCACAACAAATTCGCTGAATGATTCAGAGGACTCTTTACAAAATAACAAATTACTGGGAATTACAGAATAAAATTTCCTTCTCCTGATGATGCAAGGAATATTTCAATTACAGTTGCATTCAAATCACTTAATTCCACGAGATAAACTATTTGATATGTCATAGAATATTCAAGGAGAACAAACAGAATCTCTTTTTGTCTTCTCTGCTGTTCACTTGATCTGCTCTTTCTCTGCTTAACTAGGCATGATAGCAAGGCTGAATCCTGCTTGAAAGTATTTATGATCATGAAACTTCTCAAAGCCTTGGGCCAAACCCCTAATTACTCCATTAACTTCTAAGAACAATTCAAACTGATACTAGTTTACATGTGTATCACTGGCCAGGCAYATTACTTCGGTAAAAAATGGAGAATCACACTTATCTTCTAATCAAGTAGCTTTACTTGATTAGATCACAAGTTATTCTTCCATGTTTTGCTACAGCAAATATTTACTTACAAAACACACACTTCAGAGTCTCAATTAAATATACCAATCATCTCAATGAAAGCACAAATGCTACCAAGAACTGGGAATACAGAGATGCCTGTTGAGCACAACAGTTTANNNAAAAAAAAACCCAAAACAAATGCTGAAAACAAGATTTTTACCTTTTGGGCTTTTTTCTTTTTTTGGTATCGTGGCAGTGACTTGACTTTCTGCACACTGCACCGCACAAGTAACAACAGATCATTCAAACTGAAGAGCTTATACACAACATTGCCTTCCTCAGGTGCTTGATACTCTGAAGGGTCTTCTTCAAGGAGCTGAAGTTCACTTGGCAGCTTTCCTACAGAAAATTAAGAAACCAGAAAATTACAAGATTGGACATTCTTTCTCATGAAGCTGATTAGCTTTTTCCCCCYTTGCAGTAAGTTTTTATGTTTGTGGTTTGTTTAGATGTTTTATTTACCCTAGGATCTGTTTTGTTTCCTAAGATTTTGGAGTGAAAACTACTTCATTAGGCACAAAAAAGTCACATATTTTAAAAAATTGAAAATAATTACATTTGGGAAATGTTCACTCAATTAAAGAGCATATTTGTAAATAATCCCACATCATTAGATTTCTCACACAAAGAGAGAGAACTCCAAAGGCAAGACTCTGTTCTTGTACGAATGTAGCTCATGGTTTCCTGCAAGTTTATCTAACACAATAAAGTGCTTCTAACTTCAGCTATACAGATCTTAGRAACAAATCAGGCATATAAGGAAAATTTCCATGTCCATGGTCCCTGGGATCTGCACGACTTGTAATTCTGGGTTAAGGTCCAGGTGTAGAACAGATTAAATATCCAGCCAATTGCCTGAAAACTTAAAGAGAGGTGCCTTTTAGTGAACCCTCATTTGTCTTCTGGGACAGAGTGCTAAGGAGTGAAGCAACATCAACTGAACCAGAAGACTCAAAACTTAAGACACACTAATTGCAATTTTTTTTTCCCAATTTTTAATTGCATCATTTGATTAAGTTTTATTTTACAAAAAAGTAAAATAATTCTATTTTTGATTGACAAATAACTATTTTTGCAGACCAGACTGTTATAATTTATGTGCAAAAATAACATATTCCACTACCAAATTACTTCTTTTCCTTGCTTAAAACSCTTGAGTATAACAACTTTCTGTTTCTCTACAGTAAAACAGTATTTCACATTCACCTCTGTGAACAAACARCTCCCAGCACTCTCTTCTGTGTGCAACACAGTCATTCTCACACAGAGAAGATAGTGTAAAGTCACATCTCTAAATAAATGTAACAGATGCAATACTGGTTCTTCAGACAAAGGAGTTAAAGTGTTATCTGTTAAATTTTCCTCCTTACACAATGACCACACTTACCCTTTGGCAGTCCCTCAAAAAGCCAAGTCCAGTTATTTCTAGAGGAGCCAGTGGGATTGGAGGCTGGGGCAGGCACAGTTTCTGTGCTGGAGGTCACCAAGGTTTTTGGAGACTGAAGCACCTGTGTTGGTAGAGCATTAGAATTATCACAGCTCACCACTGGCTCAGGAGCTTTTCGAGAAGGGGACTTGAGAAGTTCAGTTTGCATTTTCAAAATYTGCCCAACAGGATCCAATTCTTTGGATAACTTTCTTGTAGGTTTCTTGGAGGCTTTTTTCCCCTGATCCATGGTATCTGAGCAGTCARTGGTGCTTGCTAAAGGACTCTGAGCAGGGGAAGGAGAACTGGCAGTCTCTGCAGAGCTATAAGAAACGGTGGTTGATACAGCTGGTTTGCAACAAGCAGTGGTTTTACATTCTGAATCAATCACCAAACGCTCTTCATCCGTGTCACTACTGCATAAAGAACTGTAAGTCTCTCTTTTCTGTGCAGCATCAGGCTCTTTCTCAGAACTCCCTCCATTGGATGGAGGATTTAATTTTGTTTCATTGTCCAACACTTCTTTAGTCATGACATGCTGTGCTTTGTTTAGTCCTACCTCCACTGACTGAAAGCTTTTACAAGGTGGATTTTCTTGAGGGCTGATGCATGAAGTGCCACCTAATGATGGAAACTGCGTGCTGGCACATGCTGAACCTTCTTGCTCAGAAAGGGTGTTTTTCTCCTCTTCATCTCCACTGTTCATGGTGGATGAATCTTTGTCCCCCGTTTTCAGACCATGAGATAAAATTTTAGCAGTGTTAGTAACCACAGGAAAAGTACTTTCCATTTTAGAAGTTCTTGAGAGGTTTGTTGTTGCTCCAAAAGTTTCAAGTTCTGTAACATCATCATCGAAGTCCATCCCTGTGTCATCTGGAAGAGGAATTGTCCTGCACTGGTAGGTATCAGAACACACCTTAACACAGGGATGAGAAARCAATAAAATTTAAAAATCCCAAAAGGATAAAAAAAAAAACMAGAAACAAGACATTACCAAATTGAAAACACAAAGAATGTTCAGCCATCCATATTTTGACTGTTGTGAAAGAGGAGCAGTAATTGAAAAACACATTTTCTTGTTTAATGTGGAGTATCTTGAGTCCTATGAGTGAAAGGCCTCTCCAAAGAGGAAAAGCTCACAGGACCTTTCCCACTGAAGCAAACCGATCAAAATACATTTTAATGAAGTAAACATAAAGTTGAGATGTCAATGTAGAAGCATTTAAAGGAACTAGACAGACAGGTTTTAACAGGGTCTCTAAATCAGCAATAGAAAAACCACCAACAGAAAGACTAATTTTTCCTTCATTATCAATTTATGAATTGTAACACAAGGTTTTGGGTTTGTTTTTAAGAATAGGTGAACCTACTTACATCCCACTGAAACAGGCTGTCCTCAGCTGGTTTGTCCATCGATACATCAGAAATTGAAACGTAAGATGTTTTAGTTGCTAGAAAATCCATTGGAATTTCATGGAAGATTTGATTCCTCTCTCTTACTGTCATTTCTTTTCTCAGCAGAGGTGAATTAACATAAACCACTTTAGCWGGTTTGCTACCTTTTCAAGAATGAAAAGAGATTGAGTACATATTAAATGAAAGGAAGAAAGAGTGCTGTATAATTTAAAGAATAAATCTTTCAACTTCCAATTACAGTCAAATCCATTGCACATTCACACCAGAAGAAATGAAAAACGATCCTCYCATTAATTAACAACAGAAAATAAAAGTATGTCCAGATATGGTGTGAATTATGATGATCCTACAGCAGCAATACACACCACATTAACAGCTGAACATATTTCAAATGCAGTTCTAAACAGAGAATTTGTAAAATAAGAACTGAGGATTCATCACTTCCTATACAGCATTATATTACCAAGTGTATCCTGTTTTCCAAAAAGATCTTTTTTCTTCCTTGTTTGAAAGTCAATTCYTTTTTAAGTCTCATTGCCCAAGTGAYGGCTGCAGTTTATTTCTCTTCTAAYCAGTAACTCTGTCCAGGCTCTGCTGCCCCATTCCTTTGTTTACACCTTAATACACTTAGATATGAATCTCCCAAAAARCAAAGCAATACCCTACCCACCACAACAGAGAAAGCCAAGTGATATAAAGTGACTCCAGATCAGCTTTCCAGCTTTTCTGGACAACACCCCCCCATAGTTTTATAACAAAAACATCCCATACCTGCAACAGTGATCATTTTAACACAAACTGGAATTTCCCATTGTTCCTTGTAGTTTAGTCCATGATTATTCAGTAAAGTAAATAATGATTGATTACTTAAAACAACTTGAGGATAGTATTTCAAAGCAAGTTTTTCTGCATTTGAATCTGAACTAATATCCTAAAGAGGAAAAAAAAAAGACGTTTTCTTTCAAAGTTCGTTTTTTTTAAAAAATACACACAAATCTGAATTTACAAGAAAAATCCAAACCCAAATAAAAATGGATATAGACAACCCCTATCCCCCAAAAAAGTACAAATACGACCACAATGCCAGGTTTCAAAATGAAATGAAAGAGCAAAAAACTCCCCTGAAAGTTTTCAGCTGAATCTTATAGCATTCACATTGCAGCTTGAGAAAATGTATCTTTTTAACTTGTATTTTCAGTTAATTTCTCTATAACTTTGAATTACTAGGTTGAATAGGAATTTAAAGCATCATGAGATATGGAAATGCACTGAAGCAAAAATACAAACCCAAACCAGATTAACTCACAAATATGYATTACAGATCTTCTTAAGAGTTAAGCCACAGCACAATAAAGACACCTGACATCAAAATATGGTTAATGCTGCATAGTTGTTTCAATACCAGTCATATATAAGGAACCTTAAAACRAATACAAAATCAACAATACAAACTCAGAACTGAAATGACAAAATTGTTAAACATTATGAGTACATATTTCCATGAAGGAAGGAGGCTGGGAATGCTCATGAGGTTGAAGAATAGCATCAAGGACTAAGAAGATAATGGGAGCCCAGGAGCCAGGACCATGAGACGAGTATAAAAAATCCATCTGCTCTTTTTTCTGCCATCCAAGACACCATCACAAGTATTCTGGTATAAGCCTCAAGAGATGTTAGTTATAAACATTCTCCTGCATCACCTCTGCTCCTTTCTTCAGCAAGAGTCATTGAAATTACAGTGCTTCTGTTGAAAGTTTGGGTTTGCACATGTGGAAAAATTCCTTGAACTACCTGATCAAAAATCACCTGGAATWAACAGTCAAAAAACTCAGTTCAACAGAATGAAAACTCCCTGATTTTGGTAATGGAAGAACACAAACAGAAATRAGAGCTATCTAATGGTGCAATGCAATCTAAAAACTGTTCAACACATACAAAGAATCAAATTGGACTTCTGTACAGAATATGCCTTAAAAATGACAATAAAAAGGTTACTTACACTATGCATAACATCAGCCTTTTTTTCTGGTGTTATAACAGATGTGACAGTGCTATAATCTGTGGGCAGTTGAACAGGCATGGAAGGGAAATCTGTTTTACCCCGTCTTGCTGTACCCTTGGGGAAATCAAGCAGGATCAGGAAACACCTTTCACAGCAATCATGCTCACCCAACACTGAACTTCTTAGAAAGAAAAATACAGGAATCTACACAGGTGAATTATAAAGTTACATGATATGAGAAAACATACTATCAGTGCAATCTTTTAACGGTAAACATCTGGTGAAAAGGGTTAACAGCCTCACTACTAAAATAATTTTACTGACGTTTTAATTAATAATTTTAATTATAAATTATAACCCCTAACTCAAGAACTGGGTAATAGTTGCAAAAATCCCTAATTCTTGCACAATACAATGCTGATGGAATTCTACTTATTTAAAAAAACCCACAAACCCAGTATGTGTACATAAAGTATTACCATTGCAAGAAGATTTTTTTCCAGCTTAAAGGTCAGCTGTGTATGAAACTTTCCTCCCATGATACTCATGATCTCATGGAGGGTGTAAAACKCTGGATACTTCTGCACATGCCCAATACATGCACGTAGCAACTCCTAACACAAAAAGAAAAGTAATTTATGCATTTMATTTTGAAAAGTTTTTTCTGCAATTGCAAGTTACATTTAAAAACTTGCAGATACCAGTACAGAGCTTTAAGACTCTCACAATCACTGGTATGAGAACTGCAATACATTGTAGACCCTCCTCACCCCTTCATATCCACATTAACAATGTATGTACACAGCTCAGGCCAATCWTTAAAAACATGCAGTTCAGTACACTCTGAACTGTGCTAAACAGGTAATTATTTTCTTTYTAGTTTATTTATCTTGGCTTTTAGAGGAAGTGTATTTTTTTGTGTTACCACCTAGTTTACGTTAGACCTAGGCAAAAGGCACAAAGGTAAAGGCATAGGATGATTCCATTTGTGTTGAAACTCACTATCATGTCAACTCTACATAACTTTTTATGATACCTGAATTAGGTATTTAGGATACTTAGCTTTTATTTAGTAACTAGAATGAATTATTTTTGCAAGTATTGTWTGCAACAAAGTATGTGTCTCTATTTCACTTTGAAGTCGGGGTATTAACAATAAACAGGACTAGAAGTCTGGAGACACATTTTGTAACCAGATGACAAAATATAAAATTGAAAACCAATCCAAATATTTAGAGCAAAAAATAAAGCAGTATTTTTGTCCTCATATGTGCCCAAACTCTCTGTTAACCCACTAAATTCTGGATTTTTTTCCAAAATGTGCTATAAAGCCAAGAATTATATATAAGTTGCATTCATGTTCGATCTTAGAATCATCCAAGTGGATATTTAACACAGCATGAACTTGCAGAGGGTTATGATCAAAGCCTGAGTAACCTCTAATTAAAATGACTTTATAACATGCTACTGTGGAGGAAAGCTTAACATTCTGTCCAGTCCTTTATATGCAGGAGCAATCTGTTAATGGAAATACACACCTAAAATGCAACTTCTCCCTTCCCAAATATAAAAAAAGAAATTTATTTATTTGATGACTAAATATTTTTACAGTATTGAAAACAGCGACTTCTCTAGTATCCCRTCTTTTAGGCTCCAAGGAACCGCAGGCCAAGCCACGCTGCACAGTGTAAGGAAAAWGGCCACTTCCCCATCTCATCCCAACATGAAATCAGCAGAAGGTCAGGGAACATCACATCCCATGARCAGTTCTATGTATCTTAATCATGACTCCAAGATGTTTTTTCAGAAGGGTTGGAATTAAGCATGGCAATGKTAATTACCTCAGTATAACGCAGTGCATCTTCAGAGATGGTGTCATAATCTTGGGCGCAGCTTTTTGCAGCATTTTGAGCAAATTTCATAAATTCTGCAATTTCATTGTTTACTACTTCTTTCATTTGCTGGGGGAAGGAAAAGTCTATTTTTAAGACAAAACAAAACCCTCTATGCTAGATATGTAATCACATACTAAGTTGTAATCACAACTTCCAGAAAGACAGTACAGGTAATGATATGAGGGAATGAACAGATTCAACTTGCTGCTCAATTTGGCAAATGTCCAGTTTCCCTTAAGTAAAAAAAAATTTGCAAGACCCATTTCCTTAAAAAAATCCCAAACCAAAAAAAACCACCATCCCTAACAAACAGCAAGTTTATTTTGATATGGTGATTTATAAATAAAAAAGTTACAAGACATGGTTGATGAAGTTTACATGACAAAGCCACAAAGATATCTGAATTCTGATTTCATATGAAAGAACGTGGTAGTTACTGACTTGCCTGGAAAAGATATTCCAAAGTTACAGCAAAAATAAAGAAATTAGCATTAATAAGGAACTGTGGGAAACCAAAKGCAATGGCTCAAAACAATTTGCTGATTAATTATATTTTACAGGACTGAAGTCAAACGATTTTTCACCCAACAGGTTAAAACAGGTTAAAAAAATTAAATACTTAATTTATTAAGTACTTAAACACATTGCTGAGACTCAGCAGCAAGGGTGAACTTGAGCCTTGTTCCTTGTGTGAGCCCAGCAGGGCAGCACAGAGGGCCTGCCCATGCTAATGAAYAAAGCTCTCACAGCAGGGAGCTGTAAAGATCACAGCAAAACGTATCCATGGCCTAACACCATCTAAGACTGGCACATGCCACTACAAAATGCTAAGATCACAGTAAGGAAAACTTTTCACTTCCTCTTTGGAAAATAAGGGGTTTTTTTTGGGCAGGGGGCGCTGTTTGATCAGCTGTCAAATATCTACATTTACCCACAGTTGTTTAGATCAACAAAAAAACCAAACCACCCCAAACCAAAAAAGCCACAAAACCCCCAGKTTCAATGAAATAGCCACATATACTTTCAATTTCTATTAAAAAGCTCATCCTACAAAATTTATTACCACTCACAATACCATGAACTCTATGATAAATTAATTATGATGAATTGAAAACCAATTTTCCCCTTCTTTTATTCTTGTAAGAAAAAAATAGTATTACTCCCTTTGTGATGTACACACATACATATCTTACCATATAAGTGAAAAATTCCCTCTGACTTGCTGCACTAACTTGGAAATGGTTTATTTTTTTCGAGAACTTAGTCATCAGATACAAGTATGTTTTCTGCTCCTTCTCAGACAAACAAGAGGTGAATGGATAGGGGACTCTGGGCTCTGGAAAAGGATGATCATCAGCTGGGCTTTTAGCCTCCACCTCAAGTGAATCTGCAGCTTGCACGCTACAGATCTGTCTGTTTTCTGAAGAGTTTGCCAATGCCTCCACATTTTTCTTTGCCTCTCTGAAAGAAAAGTAACAAACAAAAGAATTTGCAGCTTTCACATAAATACTAATATTTGTCAGAAACAATAACAGCAGCTGTGCAAGCCTAAATTGCTCTGAGAGACCATGCAATTCCAATTCCTATCTGTGCCACTGGACTGTTCTTATTCTGAAACCTCACCTGTGCAACCAGACTAATCCTTAGTACCAACAGCAGGTCTGCAACTGATTCAAAAAACAAACAAAAAAAGGGAGGGTTTTCTCTTTTTAAAGAAACAAAACAATGTTAACAAACTAAATATGAAACAGATTTTTTGTTCTGGAAACACAGATTATTAATGAAAAAATAGATCCACATTTCATCAGTCACTGATGGCCACTGTTCTGAAACTGTCTGCACTCAGAAAGGTCAGACTTGCAAGTCACTCCTGACAAGGAGAAAGACTTAACCAGAAAAAGCCTTTCTTTCATTGCAGAAGAAGGAAATTAAAGCCACTTCATTGTAACAATAAAAACTGCAGATTTCAGTGAAGAAATTCCTACAAAGTACACAAATCAAACATTTAATTTTCTACTCTAAACAATGATGGAATCAGTCACCAAAAATAATACTAGGCTAAGGCAAGGGGTATGCTGTTCTAACAACAACAAAGGAGTAGCATRAAGCTGGTTCGTAAAACTCCAGTACACAAAGGCCAACCCTGGTATATTTAAAATAATTGTACTTAAGAGAGAAAATATTTAAGGCTAACAAAATGAACATTAACTGCTGATCTTGGAAAAAGCATATTTTTAAGATACTATTTCAGCAGTAGAAAACATCTCAAGTGTCATTCAAACCCAGCAGTATCACATCCACAGCTCTTAATAACACTTCACAGCTGTCTCTATAAATATGAGAATGTGTCCATCCTTGTGGCACAAACTGGCAAATTTAATTAAGCTGTAGCAGCAACAAGATGCTGACTCAGATATGCCAATGTAGGAACATCAAGAAATTCTAGCAGCTTAAATTGGCTATATTCAGCACTGAATGAAATGGCAGCACATCAAGATCATTTCAGTATGCAGTGCTGTCACAGTCTTCATCGGGGTGCAAACCAAAATAATCTGACAGAGCTTTTCTGTCCATATTTACAGCATTATACTCTATTTGAGCTGACGGCTTAAATTTTTCCCCTTCATTTTATCAGCAACACGCCTTCACAGCTTCTAYACCAAGAGAATACACACTTTAGTAAATACCTATGAGAAACCCCCCAAAACTGGCAAATTTCCTCCAGCTTTTACTTTCACACTTGCTTCAACAGGTTTAATTTCTCTTCCTCCTGACTATAGYCACACAACCCAGTTCCATCAATTTCTGATTTTTTCCAGCTGCAACCTCTCTGGCTTCTTSTGGCTGCAAACCATTTGAGCCAAACAAAGCTGAATACAATCCCACTCCTCAGTGTCTGCTCCAGAAACTCTTATCCTGCAGCAGTATCAGATGTACCAGTAAAAAGCTGTGAGGCTGTGCTCATATATTGCCAATTCAAGGAAAGTTGCTCCAATAGAGATGAACAAGGACAGCCTTCTCTAGCTAAAGATGAGGGATAAAGTCATGTGATGTAACAGGTATTCCCCTCAAATGCACATTCTCATTGTCAGTTCATAAAAACAGAGTAATTCCCCTTTTGAACAAACTATTTCCCCACTTGCTGAATTTCCACTTACATGGTTTCCCACCCACACTCCTCACAGTGTGAAGGTTCATTCATCAGCAGTCACATTCAGCTCCCTATCAGCTAAATAACTTCTTAAAAACCAAGAGTTTAAATACAGTCCTYCAAATGCTGAAATGAAGCCACATGRGCCACACGTTTCACTATGGGAAAYAAATGTTATTCTACTTCCTCAACTACAAAAAAGATAAAAAGGACACCAACACCACCTGTACCACCAGTTTCATATCCCAGTCCTCCTGGCACTCTAAAGTTTCTATTCATTACCCAAAGAATTAATTACATTTCCACTGCACCTAAGAGACTGGAGGTTCATGTAAAATGTTGGCTGCTTCCAAAAGGTACAAGCAAAAAGGATTTAAAAACACAGTACTGTTACCCTCATATAAAGTGAGAAGAAATGGGACAGCTATGAATTTCTAAGCAGAATTAGGGCTGGTTCATGGGTTCCCGGACCCTTACCCTGAACRGTTAAGAAGGTGGGTCAAACTTATCCCTCTTTGATACATAAGAGAAAGCAAAAAACAAGTACCACCCCCAAAAAGCCATTAACCCAACCTCTATTCCCAAACTCCTAAACACCCCTCTTAAGACACAAAAGTCCAAAGGACTCCAGCTTTCTGAGGTTTCACAATTGATAAAGCACAGGCCAACAGCTGAACCAAGAAATCTGTAACAAGCTCTTGTGCCAGACAACATACAACTTTCCCCAGAAGAGTATGGATACGCAATCCATAGGATGGTAACAAAACCACAAAATGATAACATTACATAATATACCTGTTTGATAAATGCCAGAGTTCGGAGAGGCTCGGAGACAAGGAATATTTTTCATAAAGTTCATGGGAGAAAAATACTTCTTGGCCATTTTTCGGTGAAACATCCCTAACA